>NW_026602100.1:0-25079 GCF_029448725.1 Salvelinus fontinalis | reverse complement strand
ACTGTTAAGCTAAAGGTTGGTGGTTTGAGCCGACCCAGGGATGAGAGTTTTCAGTTTGTAGTGCTCCATGAAGCGACATCCTGGACTTGAATTGAGATTCCCTGTGACTTTGGCTGGCTGAGGGTCAATTCCACCACAAGCTTCTGTAGCGCAATCTGTTACCGCGTGGACTGTCAATCTAAAGGGTGGTGCTTTGACACCATCCAGGGATGACATTTTTCAGAATGTAGCGATGTGAACAGACCCTTCCTGACTTGTAGTGATCTTCCATGCGACTTGCACCTGCTGAGGGTCAATGTAATTGTAGGTCTCTGTGGCGCAAT
Organism: Salvelinus fontinalis; assembly: GCF_029448725.1. NCBI lineage: Eukaryota > Metazoa > Chordata > Actinopteri > Salmoniformes > Salmonidae > Salvelinus > Salvelinus fontinalis. Next base: position 24,756 of record NW_026602100.1, on the reverse strand, counting down.
TGGTTAGCGCGTTGACTGTTAATGTAAAGGTTGGTGGTTCGAGCCCACCCAGGGACGCTAGCTTTACATTTCTGCTGTTGTGGAAACACCGTCCTGGACTTACAGTAGGCTAGTTTTTGACCTGCTGTGCCTCCTGTTATCTTATGTGATTGGTGTGTTGTTGAACGTGAAAGATGACAATTTGCTATACCTACTGGTAAAATGGCTGTCAATGTTCTGTAATCTTCTGTTACTCAATAGCTTGATCATTCTGTGGTCTCCAAGGAACATATCATTTATTAATATTAATCCAGCTAGTATTCCAATGTAAAATATGTCAATCTGGCATGAAAAACTTTAGCATTTATATTTATCTCGCTTGAAGGACAATGTTGGTCCAGTGTGTGTGTGTGTGATTGTGTGTATATGTGTGCCTGTATGCCATGAAAGTGACTCGCCATTATATCATACTTCCGGGGTCAGTCCCCTAATTATTATGAATGAATTTGACGATTATATATTACATTCTTGAAAATGCAGTGGTTTAAGATATATATTTATCAAATGATATTCGTGATTGTGGCTGAATTTACTCCTGCCAGATGCCTTTTAATAAAATGTTGCGCTGACGAAGATTGCTCGGCATTTTTGCCCTTTTAAGGCCATTCAAAAAGCTAACAAACGTTAGAAAACTACAGGGCTACTTCCTTGAAAATGTTGTGGCACTTTCGTTGCACCTTGACACAACCATTGGAACAAAGTGTTGTTGTGTCGTAAACTCCATGTACAGTTGGATGAGATCACGGATGGCCAGAGGTCAACTGTCAGGGTCAAATACACCACAAGTCTCTGTTGTGCAATTGGTTAGCGCGTTAGACTGTTAAGCTAAAGGTTGGTGGTTTGAGCCCACCCAGGGATGAGAGTTTTCAGTTTGTAGTGCTCCATGAAGCGACATCCTGGACTTGAATTGAGATTCCCTGTGACTTTGGCTGGCTGAGGGTCAATTCCACCACAAGCTTCTGTAGCGCAATCTGTTACCGCGTGGACTGTCAATCTAAAGGGTGGTGCTTTGACACCATCCAGGGATGACATTCTTCAGAATGTAGCGATGTGAACAGACCCTTCCTGACTTGTAGTGATCTTCCATGCGACTTGCACCTGCTGAGGGTCAATGTAATTGTAGGTCTCTGTGGCGCAATTGGTTGGCGCGTTAGACTGTTAATCCAAAGGTTGGTGGTTCGAGCCCACCCAGGGACGCTAGCTTTACATTTCTGCTGTTGTGGAAACACCGTCCTGGACTTACAGTAGGCTAGTTTTTGACCTGCTGTGCCTCCTGTTATCTTATGTGATTGGTGTGTTGTTGAACGTGAAAGATGACAATTTGCTATACCTACTGGTAAAATGGCTGTCAATGTTCTGTAATCTTCTGTTACTCAATAGCTTGATCATTCTGTGGTCTCCAAGGAACATATCATTTATTAATATTAATCCGGCTAGTATTCCAATGTAAAATATGTCAATCTGGCATGAAAATCTTTAGCATTTATATTTATCTCGCTTGAAGGACAATGTTGGTCCAGTGTGTGTGTGTGTGATTGTGTGTATATGTGTGCCTGTATGCCATGAAAGTGACTCGCCATTATATCATACTTCCGGGGTCAGTCCCCTAATTATTATGAATGAATTTGACGATTATATATTACATTCTTGAAAATGCAGTGGTTTAAGATATATATTTATCAAATGATATTCGTGATTGTGGCTGAATTTACTCCTGCCAGATGCCTTTTAATAAAATGTTGCGCTGACGAAGATTGCTCGGCATTTTTGCCCTTTTAAGGCCATTCAAAAAGCTAACAAACGTTAGAAAACTACAGGGCTACTTCCTTGAAAATGTTGTGGCACTTTCGTTGCACCTTGACACAACCATTGGAACAAAGTGTTGTTGTGTCGTAAACTCCATGTACAGTTGGATGAGATCACGGATGGCCAGAGGTCAACTGTCAGGGTCAAATACACCACAAGTCTCTGTTGTGCAATTGGTTAGCGCGTTAGACTGTTAAGCTAAAGGTTGGTGGTTTGAGCCGACCCAGGGATGAGAGTTTTCAGTTTGTAGTGCTCCATGAAGCGACATCCTGGACTTGAATTGAGATTCCCTGTGACTTTGGCTGGCTGAGGGTCAATTCCACCACAAGCTTCTGTAGCGCAATCTGTTACCGCGTGGACTGTCAATCTAAAGGGTGGTGCTTTGACACCATCCAGGGATGACATTTTTCAGAATGTAGCGATGTGAACAGACCCTTCCTGACTTGTAGTGATCTTCCATGCGACTTGCACCTGCTGAGGGTCAATGTAATTGTAGGTCTCTGTGGCGCAATTGGTTAGCGCTTTAGACTGTTAATCTAAAGGTTGGTGGTTCTAGCCCACCCAGGGACGCTAGCTTTACATTTCTGCTCTTGTGGAAACACCGTCCTGGACTTACAGTAGGCTAGTTTTTGACCTGCTGTGCCTCCTGTTATCTTATGTGATTGGTGTGTTGTTGAACGTGAAAGATGACAATTTGCTATACCTACTGGTAAAATGGCTGTCAATGTTCTGTAATCTTCTGTTACTCAATAGCTTGATCATTCTGTGGTCTCCAAGGAACATATCATTTATTAATATTAATCCAGCTAGTATTCCAATGTAAAATATGTCAATCTGGCATGAAAAACTTTAGCATTTATATTTATCTCGCTTGAAGGACAATGTTGGTCCAGTGTGTGTGTGTGTGATTGTGTGTATATGTGTGCCTGTATGCCATGAAAGTGACTCGCCATTATATCATACTTCCGGGGTCAGTCCCCTAATTATTATGAATGAATTTGACGATTATATATTACATTCTTGAAAATGCAGTGGTTTAAGATATATATTTATCAAATGATATTCGTGATTGTGGCTGAATTTACTCCTGCCAGATGCCTTTTAATAAAATGTTGCGCTGACGAAGATTGCTCGGCATTTTTGCCCTTTTAAGGCCATTCAAAAAGCTAACAAACGTTAGAAAACTACAGGGCTACTTCCTTGAAAATGTTGTGGCACTTTCGTTGCACCTTGACACAACCATTGGAACAAAGTGTTGTTGTGTCGTAAACTCCATGTACAGTTGGATGAGATCACGGATGGCCAGAGGTCAACTGTCAGGGTCAAATACACCACAAGTCTCTGTTGTGCAATTGGTTAGCGCGTTAGACTGTTAAGCTAAAGGTTGGTGGTTTGAGCCGACCCAGGGATGAGAGTTTTCAGTTTATAGTGCTCCATGAAGCGACATCCTGGACTTGAATTGAGATTCCCTGTGACTTTGGCTGGCTGAGGGTCAATTCCACCACAAGCTTCTGTAGCGCAATCTGTTACCGCGTGGACTGTCAATCTAAAGGGTGGTGCTTTGACACCATCCAGGGATGACATTTTTCAGAATGTAGCGATGTGAACAGACCCTTCCTGACTTGTAGTGATCTTCCATGCGACTTGCACCTGCTGAGGGTCAATGTAATTGTTGGTCTCTGTGGCGCAATTGGTTAGCGCGTTAGACTGTTAATCTAAAGGTTGGTTGTTCGAGCCCACCCAGGGACGCTAGCTTTACATTTCTGCTGTTGTGGAAACACCGTCCTGGACTTACAGTAGGCTAGTTTTTGACCTGCTGTGCCTCCTGTTATCTTATGTGATTGGTGTGTTGTTGAACGTGAAAGATGACAATTTGCTATACCTACTGGTAAAATGGCTGTCAATGTTCTGTAATCTTCTGTTACTCAATAGCTTGATCATTCTGTGGTCTCCAAGGAACATATCATTTATTAATATTAATCCGGCTAGTATTCCAATGTAAAATATGTCAATCTGGCATGAAAAACTTTAGCATTTATATTTATCTCGCTTGAAGGACAATGTTGGTCCAGTGTGTGTGTGTGTGATTGTGTGTATATGTGTGCCTGTATGCCATGAAAGTGACTCGCCATTATATCATACTTCCGGGGTCAGTCCCCTAATTATTATGAATGAATTTGACGATTATATATTACATTCTTGAAAATGCAGTGGTTTAAGATATATATTTATCAAATGATATTCGTGATTGTGGCTGAATTTACTCCTGCCAGATGCCTTTTAATAAAATGTTGCGCTGACGAAGATTGCTCGGCATTTTTGCCCTTTTAAGGCCATTCAAAAAGCTAACAAACGTTAGAAAACTACAGGGCTACTTCCTTGAAAATGTTGTGGCACTTTCGTTGCACCTTGACACAACCATTGGAACAAAGTGTTGTTGTGTCGTAAACTCCATGTACAGTTGGATGAGATCACGGATGGCCAGAGGTCAACTGTCAGGGTCAAATACACCACAAGTCTCTGTTGTGCAATTGGTTAGCGCGTTAGACTGTTAAGCTAAAGGTTGGTGGTTTGAGCCGACCCAGGGATGAGAGTTTTCAGTTTGTAGTGCTCCATGAAGCGACATCCTGGACTTGAATTGAGATTCCCTGTGACTTTGGCTGGCTGAGGGTCAATTCCACCACAAGCTTCTGTAGCGCAATCTGTTACCGCGTGGACTGTCAATCTAAAGGGTGGTGCTTTGACACCATCCAGGGATGACATTTTTCAGAATGTAGCGATGTGAACAGACCCTTCCTGACTTGTAGTGATCTTCCATGCGACTTGCACCTGCTGAGGGTCAAAGCAAATGTAGGTCTCTGTGGCGCAATTGGTTAGCGCGTTAGACTGTTAATCTAAAGGTTGGTGGTTCGAGCCCACCCAGGGACGCTAGCTTTACATATCTGCTGTTGTGGAAACACCGTCCTGGACTTACAGTAGGCTAGTTTTTGACCTGCTGTGCCTCCTGTTATCTTATGTGATTGGTGTGTTGTTGAACGTGAAAGATGACAATTTGCTATACCTACTGGTAAAATGGCTGTCAATGTTCTGTAATCTTCTGTTACTCAATAGCTTGATCATTCTGTGGTCTCCAAGGAACATATCATTTATTAATATTAATCCGGCTAGTATTCCAATGTAAAATATGTCAATCTGGCATGAAAAACTTTAGCATTTATATTTATCTCGCTTGAAGGACAATGTTGGTCCAGTGTGTGTGTGTGTGATTGTGTGTATATGTGTGCCTGTATGCCATGAAAGTGACTCGCCATTATATCATACTTCCGGGGTCAGTCCCCTAATTATTATGAATGAATTTGACGATTATATATTACATTCTTGAAAATGCAGTGGTTTAAGATATATATTTATCAAATGATATTCGTGATTGTGGCTGAATTTACTCCTGCCAGATGCCTTTTAATAAAATGTTGCGCTGACGAAGATTGCTCGGCATTTTTGCCCTTTTAAGGCCATTCAAAAAGCTAACAAACGTTAGAAAACTACAGGGCTACTTCCTTGAAAATGTTGTGGCACTTTCGTTGCACCTTGACACAACCATTGGAACAAAGTGTTGTTGTGTCGTAAACTCCATGTACAGTTGGATGAGATCACGGATGGCCAGAGGTCAACTGTCAGGGTCAAATACACCACAAGTCTCTGTTGTGCAATTGGTTAGCGCGTTAGACTGTTAAGCTAAAGGTTGGTGGTTTGAGCCGACCCAGGGATGAGAGTTTTCAGTTTGTAGTGCTCCATGAAGCGACATCCTGGACTTGAATTGAGATTCCCTGTGACTTTGGCTGGCTGAGGGTCAATTCCACCACAAGCTTCTGTAGCGCAATCTGTTACCGCGTGGACTGTCAATCTAAAGGGTGGTGCTTTGACACCATCCAGGGATGACATTTTTCAGAATGTAGCGATGTGAACAGACCCTTCCTGACTTGTAGTGATCTTCCATGCGACTTGCACCTGCTGAGGGTCAATGTAATTGTAGGTCTCTGTGGCGCAATTGGTTAGCGCGTTAGACTGTTAATCTAAAGGTTGGTGGTTCGAGCCCACCCAGGGACGCTAGCTTTACATTTCTGCTGTTGTGGAAACACCGTCCTGGACTTACAGTAGGCTAGTTTTTGACCTGCTGTGCCTCCTGTTATCTTATGTGATTGGTGTGTTGTTGAACGTGAAAGATGACAATTTGCTATACCTACTGGTAAAATGGCTGTCAATGTTCTGTAATCTTCTGTTACTCAATAGCTTGATCATTCTGTGGTCTCCAAGGAACATATCATTTATTAATATTAATCCGGCTAGTATTCCAATGTAAAATATGTCAATCTGGCATGAAAAACTTTAGCATTTATATTTATCTCGCTTGAAGGACAATGTTGGTCCAGTGTGTGTGTGTGTGATTGTGTGTATATGTGTGCCTGTATGCCATGAAAGTGACTCGCCATTATATCATACTTCCGGGGTCAGTCCCCTAATTATTATGAATGAATTTGACGATTATATATTACATTCTTGAAAATGCAGTGGTTTAAGATATATATTTATCAAATGATATTCGTGATTGTGGCTGAATTTACTCCTGCCAGATGCCTTTTAATAAAATGTTGCGCTGACGAAGATTGCTCGGCATTTTTGCCCTTTTAAGGCCATTCAAAAAGCTAACAAACGTTAGAAAACTACAGGGCTACTTCCTTGAAAATGTTGTGGCACTTTCGTTGCACCTTGACACAAGCATTGGAACAAAGTGTTTTTGTGTCGTAAACTCCATGTACAGTTGGATGAGATCACGGATGGCCAGAGGTCAACTGTCAGGGTCAAATACACCACAAGTCTCTGTTGTGCAATTGGTTAGCGCGTTAGACTGTTAAGCTAAAGGTTGGTGGATTGAGCCGACCCAGGGATGAGAGTTTTCAGTTTGTAGTGCTCCATGAAGCGACATCCTGGACTTGAATTGAGATTCCCTGTGACTTTGGCTGGCTGAGGGTCAATTCCACCACAAGCTTCTGTAGCAAAATCTGTTACCGCGTGGACTGTCAATCTAAAGGGTGGTGCTTTGACACCATCCAGGGATGACATTTTTCAGAATGTAGCGATGTGAACAGACCCTTCCTGACTTGTAGTGATCTTCCATGCGACTTGCACCTGCTGAGGGTCAATGCAATTGTAGGTCTCTGTGGCGCAATTGGTTAGCGCGTTAGAATGTTAATCTAAAGGTTGGTGGTTAGAGCCCACCCAGGGACGCTAGCTTTACATTTCTGCTGTTGTGGAAACACCGTCCTGGACTTACAGTAGGCTAGTTTTTGACCTGCTGTGCCTCCTGTTATCTTATGTGATTGGTGTGTTGTTGAACGTGAAAGATGACAATTTGCTATACCTACTGGTAAAATGGCTGTCAATGTTCTGTAATCTTCTGTTACTCAATAGCTTGATCATTCTGTGGTCTCCAAGGAACATATCATTTATTAATATTAATCCGGCTAGTATTCCAATGTAAAATATGTCAATCTGGCATGAAAAACTTTAGCATTTATATTTATCTCGCTTGAAGGACAATGTTGGTCCAGTGTGTGTGTGTGTGTGTGATTGTGTGTATATGTGTGCCTGTATGCCATGAAAGTGACTCGCCATTATATCATACTTCCGGGGTCAGTCCCCTAATTATTATGAATGAATTTGACGATTATATATTACATTCTTGAAAATGCAGTGGTTTAAGATATATATTTATCAAATGATATTCGTGATTGTGGCTGAATTTACTCCTGCCAGATGCCTTTTAATAAAATGTTGCGCTGACGAAGATTGCTCGGCATTTTTGCCCTTTTAAGGCCATTCAAAAAGCTAACAAACGTTAGAAAACTACAGGGCTACTTCCTTGAAAATGTTGTGGCACTTTCGTTGCACCTTGACACAACCATTGGAACAAAGTGTTGTTGTGTCGTAAACTCCATGTACAGTTGGATGAGATCACGGATGGCCAGAGGTCAACTGTCAGGGTCAAATACACCACAAGTCTCTGTTGTGCAATTGGTTAGCGCGTTAGACTGTTAAGCTAAAGGTTGGTGGTTTGAGCCGACCCAGGGATGAGAGTTTTCAGTTTGTAGTGCTCCATGAAGCGACATCCTGGACTTGAATTGAGATTCCCTGTGACTTTGGCTGGCTGAGGGTCAATTCCACCACAAGCTTCTGTAGCGCAATCTGTTACCGCGTGGACTGTCAATCTAAAGGGTGGTGCTTTGACACCATCCAGGGATGACATTTTTCAGAATGTAGCGATGTGAACAGACCCTTCCTGACTTGTAGTGATCTTCCATGCGACTTGCACCTGCTGAGGGTCAATGTAATTGTAGGTCTCTGTGGCGCAATTGGTTAGCGCGTTAGACTGTTAATCTAAAGGTTGGTGGTTCGAGCCCACCCAGGGACGCTAGCTTTACATTTCTGCTGTTGTGGAAACACCGTCCTGGACTTACAGTAGGCTAGTTTTTGACCTGCTGTGCCTCCTGTTATCTTATGTGATTGGTGTGTTGTTGAACGTGAAAGATGACAATTTGCTATACCTACTGGTAAAATGGCTGTCAATGTTCTGTAATCTTCTGTTACTCAATAGCTTGATCATTCTGTGGTCTCCAAGGAACATATCATTTATTAATATTAATCCGGCTAGTATTCCAATGTAAAATATGTCAATCTGGCATGAAAAACTTTAGCATTTATATTTATCTCGCTTGAAGGACAATGTTGGTCCAGTGTGTGTGTGTGTGATTGTGTGTATATGTGTGCCTGTATGCCATGAAAGTGACTCGCCATTATATCATACTTCCGGGGTCAGTCCCCTAATTATTATGAATGAATTTGACGATTATATATTACATTCTTGAAAATGCAGTGGTTTAAGATATATATTTATCAAATGATATTCGTGATTGTGGCTGAATTTACTCCTGCCAGATGCCTTTTAATAAAATGTTGCGCTGACGAAGATTGCTCGGCATTTTTGCCCTTTTAAGGCCATTCAAAAAGCTAACAAACGTTAGAAAACTACAGGGCTACTTCCTTGAAAATGTTGTGGCACTTTCGTTGCACCTTGACACAAGCATTGGAACAAAGTGTTGTTGTGTCGTAAACTCCATGTACAGTTGGATGAGATCACGGATGGCCAGAGGTCAACTGTCAGGGTCAAATACACCACAAGTCTCTGTTGTGCAATTGGTTAGCGCGTTAGACTGTTAAGCTAAAGGTTGGTGGATTGAGCCGACCCAGGGATGAGAGTTTTCAGTTTGTAGTGCTCCATGAAGCGACATCCTGGACTTGAATTGAGATTCCCTGTGACTTTGGCTGGCTGAGGGTCAATTCCACCACAAGCTTCTGTAGCAAAATCTGTTACCGCGTGGACTGTCAATCTAAAGGGTGGTGCTTTGACACCATCCAGGGATGACATTTTTCAGAATGTAGCGATGTGAACAGACCCTTCCTGACTTGTAGTGATCTTCCATGCGACTTGCACCTGCTGAGGGTCAATGCAATTGTAGGTCTCTGTGGCGCAATTGGTTAGCGCGTTAGAATGTTAATCTAAAGGTTGGTGGTTAGAGCCCACCCAGGGACGCTAGCTTTACATTTCTGCTGTTGTGGAAACACCGTCCTGGACTTACAGTAGGCTAGTTTTTGACCTGCTGTGCCTCCTGTTATCTTATGTGATTGGTGTGTTGTTGAACGTGAAAGATGACAATTTGCTATACCTACTGGTAAAATGGCTGTCAATGTTCTGTAATCTTCTGTTACTCAATAGCTTGATCATTCTGTGGTCTCCAAGGAACATATCATTTATTAATATTAATCCGGCTAGTATTCCAATGTAAAATATGTCAATCTGGCATGAAAAACTTTAGCATTTATATTTATCTCGCTTGAAGGACAATGTTGGTCCAGTGTGTGTGTGTGTGTGTGATTGTGTGTATATGTGTGCCTGTATGCCATGAAAGTGACTCGCCATTATATCATACTTCCGGGGTCAGTCCCCTAATTATTATGAATGAATTTGACGATTATATATTACATTCTTGAAAATGCAGTGGTTTAAGATATATATTTATCAAATGATATTCGTGATTGTGGCTGAATTTACTCCTGCCAGATGCCTTTTAATAAAATGTTGCGCTGACGAAGATTGCTCGGCATTTTTGCCCTTTTAAGGCCATTCAAAAAGCTAACAAACGTTAGAAAACTACAGGGCTACTTCCTTGAAAATGTTGTGGCACTTTCGTTGCACCTTGACACAACCATTGGAACAAAGTGTTGTTGTGTCGTAAACTCCATGTACAGTTGGATGAGATCACGGATGGCCAGAGGTCAACTGTCAGGGTCAAATACACCACAAGTCTCTGTTGTGCAATTGGTTAGCGCGTTAGACTGTTAAGCTAAAGGTTGGTGGTTTGAGCCGACCCAGGGATGAGAGTTTTCAGTTTGTAGTGCTCCATGAAGCGACATCCTGGACTTGAATTGAGATTCCCTGTGACTTTGGCTGGCTGAGGGTCAATTCCACCACAAGCTTCTGTAGCGCAATCTGTTACCGCGTGGACTGTCAATCTAAAGGGTGGTGCTTTGACACCATCCAGGGATGACATTTTTCAGAATGTAGCGATGTGAACAGACCCTTCCTGACTTGTAGTGATCTTCCATGCGACTTGCACCTGCTGAGGGTCAATGCAATTGTAGGTCTCTGTGGCGCAATTGGTTAGCGCGTTAGACTGTTAATCTAAAGGTTGGTGGTTCGAGCCCACCCAGGGACGCTAGCTTTACATTTCTGCTGTTGTGGAAACACCGTCCTGGACTTACAGTAGGCTAGTTTTTGACCTGCTGTGCCTCCTGTTATCTTATGTGATTGGTGTGTTGTTGAACGTGAAAGATGACAATTTGCTATACCTACTGGTAAAATGGCTGTCAATGTTCTGTAATCTTCTGTTACTCAATAGCTTGATCATTCTGTGGTCTCCAAGGAACATATCATTTATTAATATTAATCCGGCTAGTATTCCAATGTAAAATATGTCAATCTGGCATGAAAAACTTTAGCATTTATATTTATCTCGCTTGAAGGACAATGTTGGTCCAGTGTGTGTGTGTGTGATTGTGTGTATATGTGTGCCTGTATGCCATGAAAGTGACTCGCCATTATATCATACTTCCGGGGTCAGTCCCCTAATTATTATGAATGAATTTGACGATTATATATTACATTCTTGAAAATGCAGTGGTTTAAGATATATATTTATCAAATGATATTCGTGATTGTGGCTGAATTTACTCCTGCCAGATGCCTTTTAATAAAATGTTGCGCTGACGAAGATTGCTCGGCATTTTTGCCCTTTTAAGGCCATTCAAAAAGCTAACAAACGTTAGAAAACTACAGGGCTACTTCCTTGAAAATGTTGTGGCACTTTCGTTGCACCTTGACACAACCATTGGAACAAAGTGTTGTTGTGTCGTAAACTCCATGTACAGTTGGATGAGATCACGGATGGCCAGAGGTCAACTGTCAGGGTCAAATACACCACAAGTCTCTGTTGTGCAATTGGTTAGCGCGTTAGACTGTTAAGCTAAAGGTTGGTGGTTTGAGCCGACCCAGGGATGAGAGTTTTCAGTTTGTAGTGCTCCATGAAGCGACATCCTGGACTTGAATTGAGATTCCCTGTGACTTTGGCTGGCTGAGGGTCAATTCCACCACAAGCTTCTGTAGCGCAATCTGTTACCGCGTGGACTGTCAATCTAAAGGGTGGTGCTTTGACACCATCCAGGGATGACATTTTTCAGAATGTAGCGATGTGAACAGACCCTTCCTGACTTGTAGTGATCTTCCATGCGACTTGCACCTGCTGAGGGTCAATGCAATTGTAGGTCTCTGTGGCGCAATTGGTTAGCGCGTTAGACTGTTAATCTAAAGGTTGGTGGTTCGAGCCCACCCAGGGACGCTAGCTTTACATTTCTGCTGTTGTGGAAACACCGTCCTGGACTTACAGTAGGCTAGTTTTTGACCTGCTGTGCCTCCTGTTATCTTATGTGATTGGTGTGTTGTTGAACGTGAAAGATGACAATTTGCTATACCTACTGGTAAAATGGCTGTCAATGTTCTGTAATCTTCTGTTACTCAATAGCTTGATCATTCTGTGGTCTCCAAGGAACATATCATTTATTAATATTAATCCGGCTAGTATTCCAATGTAAAATATGTCAATCTGGCATGAAAAACTTTAGCATTTATATTTATCTCGCTTGAAGGACAATGTTGGTCCAGTGTGTGTGTGTGTGATTGTGTGTATATGTGTGCCTGTATGCCATGAAAGTGACTCGCCATTATATCATACTTCCGGGGTCAGTCCCCTAATTATTATGAATGAATTTGACGATTATATATTACATTCTTGAAAATGCAGTGGTTTAAGATATATATTTATCAAATGATATTCGTGATTGTGGCTGAATTTACTCCTGCCAGATGCCTTTTAATAAAATGTTGCGCTGACGAAGATTGCTCGGCATTTTTGCCCTTTTAAGGCCATTCAAAAAGCTAACAAACGTTAGAAAACTACAGGGCTACTTCCTTGAAAATGTTGTGGCACTTTCGTTGCACCTTGACACAACCATTGGAACAAAGTGTTGTTGTGTCGTAAACTCCATGTACAGTTGGATGAGATCACGGATGGCCAGAGGTCAACTGTCAGGGTCAAATACACCACAAGTCTCTGTTGTGCAATTGGTTAGCGCGTTAGACTGTTAAGCTAAAGGTTGGTGGTTTGAGCCGACCCAGGGATGAGAGTTTTCAGTTTGTAGTGCTCCATGAAGCGACATCCTGGACTTGAATTGAGATTCCCTGTGACTTTGGCTGGCTGAGGGTCAATTCCACCACAAGCTTCTGTAGCAAAATCTGTTACCGCGTGGACTGTCAATCTAAAGGGTGGTGCTTTGACACCATCCAGGGATGACATTTTTCAGAATGTAGCGATGTGAACAGACCCTTCCTGACTTGTAGTGATCTTCCATGCGACTTGCACCTGCTGAGGGTCAATGCAATTGTAGGTCTCTGTGGCGCAATTGGTTAGCGCGTTAGAATGTTAATCTAAAGGTTGGTGGTTAGAGCCCACCCAGGGACGCTAGCTTTACATTTCTGCTGTTGTGGAAACACCGTCCTGGACTTACAGTAGGCTAGTTTTTGACCTGCTGTGCCTCCTGTTATCTTATGTGATTGGTGTGTTGTTGAACGTGAAAGATGACAATTTGCTATACCTACTGGTAAAATGGCTGTCAATGTTCTGTAATCTTCTGTTACTCAATAGCTTGATCATTCTGTGGTCTCCAAGGAACATATCATTTATTAATATTAATCCGGCTAGTATTCCAATGTAAAATATGTCAATCTGGCATGAAAAACTTTAGCATTTATATTTATCTCGCTTGAAGGACAATGTTGGTCCAGTGTGTGTGTGTGTGTGTGATTGTGTGTATATGTGTGCCTGTATGCCATGAAAGTGACTCGCCATTATATCATACTTCCGGGGTCAGTCCCCTAATTATTATGAATGAATTTGACGATTATATATTACATTCTTGAAAATGCAGTGGTTTAAGATATATATTTATCAAATGATATTCGTGATTGTGGCTGAATTTACTCCTGCCAGATGCCTTTTAATAAAATGTTGCGCTGACGAAGATTGCTCGGCATTTTTGCCCTTTTAAGGCCATTCAAAAAGCTAACAAACGTTAGAAAACTACAGGGCTACTTCCTTGAAAATGTTGTGGCACTTTCGTTGCACCTTGACACAACCATTGGAACAAAGTGTTGTTGTGTCGTAAACTCCATGTACAGTTGGATGAGATCACGGATGGCCAGAGGTCAACTGTCAGGGTCAAATACACCACAAGTCTCTGTTGTGCAATTGGTTAGCGCGTTAGACTGTTAAGCTAAAGGTTGGTGGTTTGAGCCGACCCAGGGATGAGAGTTTTCAGTTTGTAGTGCTCCATGAAGCGACATCCTGGACTTGAATTGAGATTCCCTGTGACTTTGGCTGGCTGAGGGTCAATTCCACCACAAGCTTCTGTAGCGCAATCTGTTACCGCGTGGACTGTCAATCTAAAGGGTGGTGCTTTGACACCATCCAGGGATGACATTTTTCAGAATGTAGCGATGTGAACAGACCCTTCCTGACTTGTAGTGATCTTCCATGCGACTTGCACCTGCTGAGGGTCAATGCAATTGTAGGTCTCTGTGGCGCAATTGGTTAGCGCGTTAGACTGTTAATCTAAAGGTTGGTGGTTCGAGCCCACCCAGGGACGCTAGCTTTACATTTCTGCTGTTGTGGAAACACCGTCCTGGACTTACAGTAGGCTAGTTTTTGACCTGCTGTGCCTCCTGTTATCTTATGTGATTGGTGTGTTGTTGAACGTGAAAGATGACAATTTGCTATACCTACTGGTAAAATGGCTGTCAATGTTCTGTAATCTTCTGTTACTCAATAGCTTGATCATTCTGTGGTCTCCAAGGAACATATCATTTATTAATATTAATCCGGCTAGTATTCCAATGTAAAATATGTCAATCTGGCATGAAAAACTTTAGCATTTATATTTATCTCGCTTGAAGGACAATGTTGGTCCAGTGTGTGTGTGTGTGATTGTGTGTATATGTGTGCCTGTATGCCATGAAAGTGACTCGCCATTATATCATACTTCCGGGGTCAGTCCCCTAATTATTATGAATGAATTTGACGATTATATATTACATTCTTGAAAATGCAGTGGTTTAAGATATATATTTATCAAATGATATTCGTGATTGTGGCTGAATTTACTCCTGCCAGATGCCTTTTAATAAAATGTTGCGCTGACGAAGATTGCTCGGCATTTTTGCCCTTTTAAGGCCATTCAAAAAGCTAACAAACGTTAGAAAACTACAGGGCTACTTCCTTGAAAATGTTGTGGCACTTTCGTTGCACCTTGACACAAGCATTGGAACAAAGTGTTTTTGTGTCGTAAACTCCATGTACAGTTGGATGAGATCACGGATGGCCAGAGGTCAACTGTCAGGGTCAAATACACCACAAGTCTCTGTTGTGCAATTGGTTAGCGCGTTAGACTGTTAAGCTAAAGGTTGGTGGATTGAGCCGACCCAGGGATGAGAGTTTTCAGTTTGTAGTGCTCCATGAAGCGACATCCTGGACTTGAATTGAGATTCCCTGTGACTTTGGCTGGCTGAGGGTCAATTCCACCACAAGCTTCTGTAGCAAAATCTGTTACCGCGTGGACTGTCAATCTAAAGGGTGGTGCTTTGACACCATCCAGGGATGACATTTTTCAGAATGTAGCGATGTGAACAGACCCTTCCTGACTTGTAGTGATCTTCCATGCGACTTGCACCTGCTGAGGGTCAATGCAATTGTAGGTCTCTGTGGCGCAATTGGTTAGCGCGTTAGAATGTTAATCTAAAGGTTGGTGGTTAGAGCCCACCCAGGGACGCTAGCTTTACATTTCTGCTGTTGTGGAAACACCGTCCTGGACTTACAGTAGGCTAGTTTTTGACCTGCTGTGCCTCCTGTTATCTTATGTGATTGGTGTGTTGTTGAACGTGAAAGATGACAATTTGCTATACCTACTGGTAAAATGGCTGTCAATGTTCTGTAATCTTCTGTTACTCAATAGCTTGATCATTCTGTGGTCTCCAAGGAACATATCATTTATTAATATTAATCCGGCTAGTATTCCAATGTAAAATATGTCAATCTGGCATGAAAAACTTTAGCATTTATATTTATCTCGCTTGAAGGACAATGTTGGTCCAGTGTGTGTGTGTGTGTGTGATTGTGTGTATATGTGTGCCTGTATGCCATGAAAGTGACTCGCCATTATATCATACTTCCGGGGTCAGTCCCCTAATTATTATGAATGAATTTGACGATTATATATTACATTCTTGAAAATGCAGTGGTTTAAGATATATATTTATCAAATGATATTCGTGATTGTGGCTGAATTTACTCCTGCCAGATGCCTTTTAATAAAATGTTGCGCTGACGAAGATTGCTCGGCATTTTTGCCCTTTTAAGGCCATTCAAAAAGCTAACAAACGTTAGAAAACTACAGGGCTACTTCCTTGAAAATGTTGTGGCACTTTCGTTGCACCTTGACACAACCATTGGAACAAAGTGTTGTTGTGTCGTAAACTCCATGTACAGTTGGATGAGATCACGGATGGCCAGAGGTCAACTGTCAGGGTCAAATACACCACAAGTCTCTGTTGTGCAATTGGTTAGCGCGTTAGACTGTTAAGCTAAAGGTTGGTGGTTTGAGCCGACCCAGGGATGAGAGTTTTCAGTTTGTAGTGCTCCATGAAGCGACATCCTGGACTTGAATTGAGATTCCCTGTGACTTTGGCTGGCTGAGGGTCAATTCCACCACAAGCTTCTGTAGCGCAATCTGTTACCGCGTGGACTGTCAATCTAAAGGGTGGTGCTTTGACACCATCCAGGGATGACATTTTTCAGAATGTAGCGATGTGAACAGACCCTTCCTGACTTGTAGTGATCTTCCATGCGACTTGCACCTGCTGAGGGTCAATGCAATTGTAGGTCTCTGTGGCGCAATTGGTTAGCGCGTTAGACTGTTAATCTAAAGGTTGGTGGTTCGAGCCCACCCAGGGACGCTAGCTTTACATTTCTGCTGTTGTGGAAACACCGTCCTGGACTTACAGTAGGCTAGTTTTTGACCTGCTGTGCCTCCTGTTATCTTATGTGATTGGTGTGTTGTTGAACGTGAAAGATGACAATTTGCTATACCTACTGGTAAAATGGCTGTCAATGTTCTGTAATCTTCTGTTACTCAATAGCTTGATCATTCTGTGGTCTCCAAGGAACATATCATTTATTAATATTAATCCGGCTAGTATTCCAATGTAAAATATGTCAATCTGGCATGAAAAACTTTAGCATTTATATTTATCTCGCTTGAAGGACAATGTTGGTCCAGTGTGTGTGTGTGTGATTGTGTGTATATGTGTGCCTGTATGCCATGAAAGTGACTCGCCATTATATCATACTTCCGGGGTCAGTCCCCTAATTATTATGAATGAATTTGACGATTATATATTACATTCTTGAAAATGCAGTGGTTTAAGATATATATTTATCAAATGATATTCGTGATTGTGGCTGAATTTACTCCTGCCAGATGCCTTTTAATAAAATGTTGCGCTGACGAAGATTGCTCGGCATTTTTGCCCTTTTAAGGCCATTCAAAAAGCTAACAAACGTTAGAAAACTACAGGGCTACTTCCTTGAAAATGTTGTGGCACTTTCGTTGCACCTTGACACAAGCATTGGAACAAAGTGTTTTTGTGTCGTAAACTCCATGTACAGTTGGATGAGATCACGGATGGCCAGAGGTCAACTGTCAGGGTCAAATACACCACAAGTCTCTGTTGTGCAATTGGTTAGCGCGTTAGACTGTTAAGCTAAAGGTTGGTGGATTGAGCCGACCCAGGGATGAGAGTTTTCAGTTTGTAGTGCTCCATGAAGCGACATCCTGGACTTGAATTGAGATTCCCTGTGACTTTGGCTGGCTGAGGGTCAATTCCACCACAAGCTTCTGTAGCAAAATCTGTTACCGCGTGGACTGTCAATCTAAAGGGTGGTGCTTTGACACCATCCAGGGATGACATTTTTCAGAATGTAGCGATGTGAACAGACCCTTCCTGACTTGTAGTGATCTTCCATGCGACTTGCACCTGCTGAGGGTCAATGCAATTGTAGGTCTCTGTGGCGCAATTGGTTAGCGCGTTAGAATGTTAATCTAAAGGTTGGTGGTTAGAGCCCACCCAGGGACGCTAGCTTTACATTTCTGCTGTTGTGGAAACACCGTCCTGGACTTACAGTAGGCTAGTTTTTGACCTGCTGTGCCTCCTGTTATCTTATGTGATTGGTGTGTTGTTGAACGTGAAAGATGACAATTTGCTATACCTACTGGTAAAATGGCTGTCAATGTTCTGTAATCTTCTGTTACTCAATAGCTTGATCATTCTGTGGTCTCCAAGGAACATATCATTTATTAATATTAATCCGGCTAGTATTCCAATGTAAAATATGTCAATCTGGCATGAAAAACTTTAGCATTTATATTTATCTCGCTTGAAGGACAATGTTGGTCCAGTGTGTGTGTGTGTGTGTGATTGTGTGTATATGTGTGCCTGTATGCCATGAAAGTGACTCGCCATTATATCATACTTCCGGGGTCAGTCCCCTAATTATTATGAATGAATTTGACGATTATATATTACATTCTTGAAAATGCAGTGGTTTAAGATATATATTTATCAAATGATATTCGTGATTGTGGCTGAATTTACTCCTGCCAGATGCCTTTTAATAAAATGTTGCGCTGACGAAGATTGCTCGGCATTTTTGCCCTTTTAAGGCCATTCAAAAAGCTAACAAACGTTAGAAAACTACAGGGCTACTTCCTTGAAAATGTTGTGGCACTTTCGTTGCACCTTGACACAACCATTGGAACAAAGTGTTGTTGTGTCGTAAACTCCATGTACAGTTGGATGAGATCACGGATGGCCAGAGGTCAACTGTCAGGGTCAAATACACCACAAGTCTCTGTTGTGCAATTGGTTAGCGCGTTAGACTGTTAAGCTAAAGGTTGGTGGTTTGAGCCGACCCAGGGATGAGAGTTTTCAGTTTGTAGTGCTCCATGAAGCGACATCCTGGACTTGAATTGAGATTCCCTGTGACTTTGGCTGGCTGAGGGTCAATTCCACCACAAGCTTCTGTAGCGCAATCTGTTACCGCGTGGACTGTCAATCTAAAGGGTGGTGCTTTGACACCATCCAGGGATGACATTTTTCAGAATGTAGCGATGTGAACAGACCCTTCCTGACTTGTAGTGATCTTCCATGCGACTTGCACCTGCTGAGGGTCAATGCAATTGTAGGTCTCTGTGGCGCAATTGGTTAGCGCGTTAGACTGTTAATCTAAAGGTTGGTGGTTCGAGCCCACCCAGGGACGCTAGCTTTACATTTCTGCTGTTGTGGAAACACCGTCCTGGACTTACAGTAGGCTAGTTTTTGACCTGCTGTGCCTCCTGTTATCTTATGTGATTGGTGTGTTGTTGAACGTGAAAGATGACAATTTGCTATACCTACTGGTAAAATGGCTGTCAATGTTCTGTAATCTTCTGTTACTCAATAGCTTGATCATTCTGTGGTCTCCAAGGAACATATCATTTATTAATATTAATCCGGCTAGTATTCCAATGTAAAATATGTCAATCTGGCATGAAAAACTTTAGCATTTATATTTATCTCGCTTGAAGGACAATGTTGGTCCAGTGTGTGTGTGTGTGATTGTGTGTATATGTGTGCCTGTATGCCATGAAAGTGACTCGCCATTATATCATACTTCCGGGGTCAGTCCCCTAATTATTATGAATGAATTTGACGATTATATATTACATTCTTGAAAATGCAGTGGTTTAAGATATATATTTATCAAATGATATTCGTGATTGTGGCTGAATTTACTCCTGCCAGATGCCTTTTAATAAAATGTTGCGCTGACGAAGATTGCTCGGCATTTTTGCCCTTTTAAGGCCATTCAAAAAGCTAACAAACGTTAGAAAACTACAGGGCTACTTCCTTGAAAATGTTGTGGCACTTTCGTTGCACCTTGACACAACCATTGGAACAAAGTGTTGTTGTGTCGTAAACTCCATGTACAGTTGGATGAGATCACGGATGGCCAGAGGTCAACTGTCAGGGTCAAATACACCACAAGTCTCTGTTGTGCAATTGGTTAGCGCGTTAGACTGTTAAGCTAAAGGTTGGTGGTTTGAGCCGACCCAGGGATGAGAGTTTTCAGTTTGTAGTGCTCCATGAAGCGACATCCTGGACTTGAATTGAGATTCCCTGTGACTTTGGCTGGCTGAGGGTCAATTCCACCACAAGCTTCTGTAGCGCAATCTGTTACCGCGTGGACTGTCAATCTAAAGGGTGGTGCTTTGACACCATCCAGGGATGACATTTTTCAGAATGTAGCGATGTGAACAGACCCTTCCTGACTTGTAGTGATCTTCCATGCGACTTGCACCTGCTGAGGGTCAATGCAATTGTAGGTCTCTGTGGCGCAATTGGTTAGCGCGTTAGACTGTTAATCTAAAGGTTGGTGGTTCGAGCCCACCCAGGGACGCTAGCTTTACATTTCTGCTGTTGTGGAAACACCGTCCTGGACTTACAGTAGGCTAGTTTTTGACCTGCTGTGCCTCCTGTTATCTTATGTGATTGGTGTGTTGTTGAACGTGAAAGATGACAATTTGCTATACCTACTGGTAAAATGGCTGTCAATGTTCTGTAATCTTCTGTTACTCAATAGCTTGATCATTCTGTGGTCTCCAAGGAACATATCATTTATTAATATTAATCCGGCTAGTATTCCAATGTAAAATATGTCAATCTGGCATGAAAAACTTTAGCATTTATATTTATCTCGCTTGAAGGACAATGTTGGTCCAGTGTGTGTGTGTGTGATTGTGTGTATATGTGTGCCTGTATGCCATGAAAGTGACTCGCCATTATATCATACTTCCGGGGTCAGTCCCCTAATTATTATGAATGAATTTGACGATTATATATTACATTCTTGAAAATGCAGTGGTTTAAGATATATATTTATCAAATGATATTCGTGATTGTGGCTGAATTTACTCCTGCCAGATGCCTTTTAATAAAATGTTGCGCTGACGAAGATTGCTCGGCATTTTTGCCCTTTTAAGGCCATTCAAAAAGCTAACAAACGTTAGAAAACTACAGGGCTACTTCCTTGAAAATGTTGTGGCACTTTCGTTGCACCTTGACACAACCATTGGAACAAAGTGTTGTTGTGTCGTAAACTCCATGTACAGTTGGATGAGATCACGGATGGCCAGAGGTCAACTGTCAGGGTCAAATACACCACAAGTCTCTGTTGTGCAATTGGTTAGCGCGTTAGACTGTTAAGCTAAAGGTTGGTGGTTTGAGCCGACCCAGGGATGAGAGTTTTCAGTTTGTAGTGCTCCATGAAGCGACATCCTGGACTTGAATTGAGATTCCCTGTGACTTTGGCTGGCTGAGGGTCAATTCCACCACAAGCTTCTGTAGCGCAATCTGTTACCGCGTGGACTGTCAATCTAAAGGGTGGTGCTTTGACACCATCCAGGGATGACATTTTTCAGAATGTAGCGATGTGAACAGACCCTTCCTGACTTGTAGTGATCTTCCATGCGACTTGCACCTGCTGAGGGTCAATGCAATTGTAGGTCTCTGTGGCGCAATTGGTTAGCGCGTTAGACTGTTAATCTAAAGGTTGGTGGTTCGAGCCCACCCAGGGACGCTAGCTTTACATTTCTGCTGTTGTGGAAACACCGTCCTGGACTTACAGTAGGCTAGTTTTTGACCTGCTGTGCCTCCTGTTATCTTATGTGATTGGTGTGTTGTTGAACGTGAAAGATGACAATTTGCTATACCTACTGGTAAAATGGCTGTCAATGTTCTGTAATCTTCTGTTACTCAATAGCTTGATCATTCTGTGGTCTCCAAGGAACATATCATTTATTAATATTAATCCGGCTAGTATTCCAATGTAAAATATGTCAATCTGGCATGAAAAACTTTAGCATTTATATTTATCTCGCTTGAAGGACAATGTTGGTCCAGTGTGTGTGTGTGTGATTGTGTGTATATGTGTGCCTGTATGCCATGAAAGTGACTCGCCATTATATCATACTTCCGGGGTCAGTCCCCTAATTATTATGAATGAATTTGACGATTATATATTACATTCTTGAAAATGCAGTGGTTTAAGATATATATTTATCAAATGATATTCGTGATTGTGGCTGAATTTACTCCTGCCAGATGCCTTTTAATAAAATGTTGCGCTGACGAAGATTGCTCGGCATTTTTGCCCTTTTAAGGCCATTCAAAAAGCTAACAAACGTTAGAAAACTACAGGGCTACTTCCTTGAAAATGTTGTGGCACTTTCGTTGCACCTTGACACAACCATTGGAACAAAGTGTTGTTGTGTCGTAAACTCCATGTACAGTTGGATGAGATCACGGATGGCCAGAGGTCAACTGTCAGGGTCAAATACACCACAAGTCTCTGTTGTGCAATTGGTTAGCGCGTTAGACTGTTAAGCTAAAGGTTGGTGGTTTGAGCCGACCCAGGGATGAGAGTTTTCAGTTTGTAGTGCTCCATGAAGCGACATCCTGGACTTGAATTGAGATTCCCTGTGACTTTGGCTGGCTGAGGGTCAATTCCACCACAAGCTTCTGTAGCGCAATCTGTTACCGCGTGGACTGTCAATCTAAAGGGTGGTGCTTTGACACCATCCAGGGATGACATTTTTCAGAATGTAGCGATGTGAACAGACCCTTCCTGACTTGTAGTGATCTTCCATGCGACTTGCACCTGCTGAGGGTCAATGCAATTGTAGGTCTCTGTGGCGCAATTGGTTAGCGCGTTAGACTGTTAATCTAAAGGTTGGTGGTTCGAGCCCACCCAGGGACGCTAGCTTTACATTTCTGCTGTTGTGGAAACACCGTCCTGGACTTACAGTAGGCTAGTTTTTGACCTGCTGTGCCTCCTGTTATCTTATGTGATTGGTGTGTTGTTGAACGTGAAAGATGACAATTTGCTATACCTACTGGTAAAATGGCTGTCAATGTTCTGTAATCTTCTGTTACTCAATAGCTTGATCATTCTGTGGTCTCCAAGGAACATATCATTTATTAATATTAATCCGGCTAGTATTCCAATGTAAAATATGTCAATCTGGCATGAAAAACTTTAGCATTTATATTTATCTCGCTTGAAGGACAATGTTGGTCCAGTGTGTGTGTGTGTGATTGTGTGTATATGTGTGCCTGTATGCCATGAAAGTGACTCGCCATTATATCATACTTCCGGGGTCAGTCCCCTAATTATTATGAATGAATTTGACGATTATATATTACATTCTTGAAAATGCAGTGGTTTAAGATATATATTTATCAAATGATATTCGTGATTGTGGCTGAATTTACTCCTGCCAGATGCCTTTTAATAAAATGTTGCGCTGACGAAGATTGCTCGGCATTTTTGCCCTTTTAAGGCCATTCAAAAAGCTAACAAACGTTAGAAAACTACAGGGCTACTTCCTTGAAAATGTTGTGGCACTTTCGTTGCACCTTGACACAACCATTGGAACAAAGTGTTGTTGTGTCGTAAACTCCATGTACAGTTGGATGAGATCACGGATGGCCAGAGGTCAACTGTCAGGGTCAAATACACCACAAGTCTCTGTTGTGCAATTGGTTAGCGCGTTAGACTGTTAAGCTAAAGGTTGGTGGTTTGAGCCGACCCAGGGATGAGAGTTTTCAGTTTGTAGTGCTCCATGAAGCGACATCCTGGACTTGAATTGAGATTCCCTGTGACTTTGGCTGGCTGAGGGTCAATTCCACCACAAGCTTCTGTAGCGCAATCTGTTACCGCGTGGACTGTCAATCTAAAGGGTGGTGCTTTGACACCATCCAGGGATGACATTTTTCAGAATGTAGCGATGTGAACAGACCCTTCCTGACTTGTAGTGATCTTCCATGCGACTTGCACCTGCTGAGGGTCAATGCAATTGTAGGTCTCTGTGGCGCAATTGGTTAGCGCGTTAGACTGTTAATCTAAAGGTTGGTGGTTCGAGCCCACCCAGGGACGCTAGCTTTACATTTCTGCTGTTGTGGAAACACCGTCCTGGACTTACAGTAGGCTAGTTTTTGACCTGCTGTGCCTCCTGTTATCTTATGTGATTGGTGTGTTGTTGAACGTGAAAGATGACAATTTGCTATACCTACTGGTAAAATGGCTGTCAATGTTCTGTAATCTTCTGTTACTCAATAGCTTGATCATTCTGTGGTCTCCAAGGAACATATCATTTATTAATATTAATCCGGCTAGTATTCCAATGTAAAATATGTCAATCTGGCATGAAAAACTTTAGCATTTATATTTATCTCGCTTGAAGGACAATGTTGGTCCAGTGTGTGTGTGTGTGATTGTGTGTATATGTGTGCCTGTATGCCATGAAAGTGACTCGCCATTATATCATACTTCCGGGGTCAGTCCCCTAATTATTATGAATGAATTTGACGATTATATATTACATTCTTGAAAATGCAGTGGTTTAAGATATATATTTATCAAATGATATTCGTGATTGTGGCTGAATTTACTCCTGCCAGATGCCTTTTAATAAAATGTTGCGCTGACGAAGATTGCTCGGCATTTTTGCCCTTTTAAGGCCATTCAAAAAGCTAACAAACGTTAGAAAACTACAGGGCTACTTCCTTGAAAATGTTGTGGCACTTTCGTTGCACCTTGACACAACCATTGGAACAAAGTGTTGTTGTGTCGTAAACTCCATGTACAGTTGGATGAGATCACGGATGGCCAGAGGTCAACTGTCAGGGTCAAATACACCACAAGTCTCTGTTGTGCAATTGGTTAGCGCGTTAGACTGTTAAGCTAAAGGTTGGTGGTTTGAGCCGACCCAGGGATGAGAGTTTTCAGTTTGTAGTGCTCCATGAAGCGACATCCTGGACTTGAATTGAGATTCCCTGTGACTTTGGCTGGCTGAGGGTCAATTCCACCACAAGCTTCTGTAGCGCAATCTGTTACCGCGTGGACTGTCAATCTAAAGGGTGGTGCTTTGACACCATCCAGGGATGACATTTTTCAGAATGTAGCGATGTGAACAGACCCTTCCTGACTTGTAGTGATCTTCCATGCGACTTGCACCTGCTGAGGGTCAATGCAA
>NW_026602099.1:0-25083 GCF_029448725.1 Salvelinus fontinalis | reverse complement strand
CCATGTGTCTCCCTGCCTCCCAGCATGCAGCAGGCCCAGTCTCAGAGAACAGCCATGTGTCTCCCTGCCTCCCAGCATGCAGCAGGCCCAGTCTCAGAGAACAGCCATGTGTCTCCCTGCCTCCCAGCATGCAGCAGGCCCAGTCTCAGAGAACAGCCATGGACCATTGTGTTTGTTTTTGCTCTTGTGTGGTTCATGGGCATTGTTCCCTGCTGAGCAAACTTGGCTTGCCAGCTCAACTCTGACTGGGAGCTGGTCCAGTGGCTTACTTCCTCTACAGCCCTGGGTAAACACACACACAGTGGGCCTGCCAGGGAGGGGATGGGAGCTGTCCAGTGACTTCCTCTACAGCCCTGGGTAAACACACACACAGTGGGCCTGCCAGGGAGGGGATGGGAGCGCAGGCAGGGTGGGAGGGGCATGGTAGGGTGGGAGGGGCATGGCAGGGTGGGAGGGGCATGGCAGGGTGGGAGGGGCATGGCAGGGTGGGAGGGGCATGGCAGGGTGGGAGGGACATGGCAGGGTGGGAGGGGCATGGCAGGGTGGGAGGGGCATGGCAGGGTGGGAGGGGCATGGAAGGGTGGGAGGGGCATGGCAGGGTGGGAGGGGCATGGCAGGGTGGGAGGGGCATGGCAGGGTGGGAGGGACATGGCAGGGTGGGAGGGGCATGGTAGAACAGTCTGTGGCAGACCTGGATTCAAAATGCTTTTATTTTTTTTGGAATACGTTGTTCTTTTGGAATACTAGATAGGCTGGGCTTGCATCGTCTGTTGTTGTGTGTTCTCCATTAACCTAACAGTTAATGAAATATCACATTGGTTCCATTGCACCAGGCCAGAAAACAACTAGTATTTGAAGCCATGTCTACTGGTCTGGTCTGTGTCTGTCCTCTCCATACCTATTTTTAGCCCAGAGACCACGCTTATCACGGTCCACTAATGGTTCACTTCTGTATGAAGTCTCTATTTGCTCTCTCGGTAGAGGAGTGGCAGAGAGTTAGCCTCAGCTAGCAGACTTCAGACCTGGGATGAGACGGGCTTTAATTTGGGTCAAATGACATCATGTTTTATCCACCATCAGCCACATGACCACGACTGGTTAAGCTGCTTTTATAGAGAACAGACCATCATGGTGTTGACTTTATGTCCTGACCTGAAGGCCTTTTATAGAGAACAGACCATCATGGTGTTGACTTTATGTCCTGACCTGAAGGCCTTTTATAGCTGACCACTGACCAGACTTAATGACATTATGAGGTCATATCCTGGTTTAATCAGGGGGAGGTTTACATTGAAAAGTCCAATTAATCCAATAGTATAAACTATTGGTTGCCATGGAATCCTGTATGCATTGTCATTCAGCTTTTTGGGCTTTGATGAAGTGGATAAAGTCTGGAAGGATTTTCTGGTTTTTATCTTATTCAGCATACAGTATATTGTAGGTCACTCCAGAAGTCCAGATCTGCAGTACTACTACCACTGCCCTGCTCTACTACCCTACTACCACTGCCCTGCTACCACTGCCCTGCTACCACTGCCCTGCTACCACTGCCCTGCTACCACTGCCCTGCTACCACTGCCCTGCTACCACTGCCCTGCTACCACTGCCCTGCTACCACTGCCCTGCTACCACTGCTCTAATCCCATCAAGATCTGCCCTGTGGACTGTTATTTCTGTTAGGCCTACTTGTCAACACAGGGCCACATGGACTGATTAGTGGGGAGTGGGAACTGTTTCATGGACTGATTAGTGGGAAGTGGGAACCATTTCATGGACTGATTAATGGGGAGTGGGAACCATTTCATGGACTGATTAGTGGGGAGTAGGAACCATTTCATGGACTGATTAGTGGGGAGTGGGAACCATTTCATGGACTGATTAGTGGAGAGTGGGAACCATTTCATGGACTGATTAGTGGGGAGTGGGGACCGTTTCATGGACTGATTAGTGGGGAGTGGGAACCATTTCATGGACTGGTTAGTGGGGAGTGGGAACCATTTCATGGACTGATTAGTGGAGAGTGGGAACCATTTCATGGACTGATTAGTGGGGAGTGGGGAACCATTTCATGGACTGATTAGTGGGGAGTGGAAACCATTTCATGGGCTGATTAGTGGGGAGTGGAAACCATTTCATGGACTGATTAGTGGGGAGTGGGAACCATTTCATGGACTGATTAGTGGGGAGTGGGAACCATTTCATGGACTGATTAGTGGGAAGTGGGAACCATTTCATGGACTGATTAGTGGGGAGTGGGGACCATTTCATGGACTGATTAGTGGGGAGTGGGAACCATTTCATGGACTGATTAGTGGAGAGTGGGAACCATTTCATGGACTGATTAGTGGAGAGTGGGAACCATTTCATGGACTGATTAGTGGGGAGTAGGAACCATTTCATGGACTGATTAGTGGGGAGTGGGAACCATTTCATGGACTGATCTATTTGGCCACATAAGCCTATGATGTCCACAATGATAAATGCACTAGTCATTAGCATGATGAAGACTAGCTCACATCACTAGTTCTCTATGATGTCCACAATGATAAATTAACTAATTGTTAGCATGATGAAGACTAGCTCGCATCGCTAGTTCTCTATGATGTCCACAATGATAAATGAACTAATTGTTAGCATGATGAAGACTAGCTCGCATCGCTAGTTCTCTATGATGTCCACAATGATAAATGAACTAATTGTTAGCATGATGAAGACTAGCTCACATCGCTAGTTCTCTATGATGTCCACAATGATAAATGCACTAGTCGTTAGCATGATGAAGACTAGCTCGCATCGCTAGTTCTCTATGATGTCCACAATGATAAATGTACTAATTGTTAGCATGATGAAGACTAGCTCACATAGCTAGTTCTCTATGATGTCCACAATGATAAATGCACTAATTGTTAGCATGATGAAGACTAGCTCACATAGCTAGTTCTCTATGATGTCCACAATGATAAATGAACTAATCGTTAGCATGATGAAGACTAGCTCACATCGCTAGTTCTCTATGATGTCCGCAATGATAAATGCACTAATTGTTTGCATGATAAAGAATAGCTCACATAGCTAGGTCTCTATGATGTCCACAATGATAAATGCACTAATCGTTAGCATGATGAAGACTAGCTCACATAGCTAGTTCTCTATGATGTCCACAATGATAAATGCACTAATCGTTAGCATGATGAAGACTAGCTCACATAGCTAGTTCTCTATGATGTCCACAATGATAAATGCACTAATTGTTAGCATGATGAAGAATAGCTCACATCGCTAGTTCTCTAGTTTGTTTGTGTGTTATGACTTGACTTAAAAGTCATTGTAACCTTGGTTCACAGGCGTATGAAGAGTAATATAGCCTTCCTCCTTTCCTCCTTTCCTCCCTTCCTCCCTTCCTCCCTTCCTCCCTCATCTCCTCAAGTGTTGCTCCATTATGAAGCTATCTGATAATGTTATAATGAGGCCCAGCTGGGAGGCAGTTAGCACTCATAACAAATTGTGTCAATTCCACAAGAATCTACGGTCTCTTGCGCCCCCCCCCCCCCACACACACACACACACACACACACACACACACACCACACACACACACCACACACACACACACACACACACACACACACACACACACACACACACACACACACACACACACACACACACATACAGAGTGTTGCTCAGCTGAGGAGTTCTGGGTTGTTACTCAGTCCTGCAGTCAGAGAGATCTCATTATGTAAGGGGTTGGCTGACTGTTTCTATGTTCAGTATGGTGAGGGGTTGGTTGACTGTTTCTATGTTCAGTATGGCGAGGGGTTGGTTGACTGTTTCTATGTTCAGTATGGTGAGGGGTTGGTTGACTGTTTCTATGTTCAGTGTGGTGAGGGGTTGGCTGACTGTTTCTATGTTCCTTATGGTGAGGGATTGGCTGACTATTTCTATGTTCAGTGTGGTGAGGGGTTGGCTGACTGTTTCTATGTTCAGTATGGTGAGGGGTTGGCTGACTGTTTCTATGTTCAGTGTGGTGAGGGGTTGGTTGACTGTTTCTATGTTCAGTGTGGTGAGGGGTTGGTTGACTGTTTCTATGTTCAGTATGGTGAGGGGTCGGCTGACTGTTTCTATGTTCAGTATGGTGAGGGGTTGGCTGACTGTTTCTATTTTCAGTATGGTGAGGGGTTGGTTGACTGTTTCTATGTTCAGTGTGGTGAGGGGTTGGCTGACTGTTTCTATGTTCAGTATGGTGAGGGGTTGGTTGACTGTTTCTATGTTCAGTGTGGTGAGGGGTTGGTTGACTGTTAAATTCCACATCTCTGTGCTTCTCTTTCAACTCCCCCTCTCAGCTTGTCTTGACATGACAGCCCAGATTACAGAGTATGGTCACAGGCAGGGGTCCACCTTGAAGCCTTCCTCCCTGGGTCTTAGTTCACAGTGGAGACCTTCCTCTCTGGGTCTTAGTTCACAGTGGATACCTTCCTCTCTGGGTCTTAGTTCACAGTGGATAACTTCCTCTCTGGGTCTTAGTTCACAGTGGATAACTTCCTCTCTGGGTCTTAGTTCACAGTGGATAACTTCCTCTCTGGGTCTTAGTTCACAGTGGATAACTTCCTCTCTGAGTCTTAGTTCACAGTGGATAACTTCCTCTCTGGGTCTTAGTTCACAGTGGATAACTTCCTCTCTGGGTCTTATTCCACAGTGGATAACTTCCTCTCTGGGTCTTAGTTCACAGTGGATAACTTCCTCCCTGGGTCTTAGTTCACAGTGGATAACTTCCTCTCTGGGTCTTAGTTCACCGTAGATAACTTCCTCTCTGGGTCTTAGTGCCCCTAAACTCTGCTATAAACTAAACTAAAGTTCTCTCAGTGGCAGTGACCAGTCATTACATTCAGTGGTTTATAACTTAAACAGTTCAGAGTATAGTGTTTGCGTGAGAGGGATTGTTGCTTAGGAGTTGTGTGAGAACATGTGTTAGATTAGAAGGCCTAACCATGCCACATGTACATCACCAGAGGAGGAGAAGCTACATTTAGATCACACAGACACTATGGTCAGTATAATTATAGGTCCTGATATATAATCCATACGCGGTCATATATAGAGCTTCATGTGCTTCATGAGAGAGAGAGAGAGGAGAGAGAGAGGAGAGAGGAGAGAGAGAGAGAGAGAGAGAGGAGAGAGAGAGAGAGAGAGAGAGAGAGAGAGAGAGAGAGAGAGAGAGAGAGAGAGAGAGAGAGAGAGAGAGAGAGAGAGAGAGAGAGAGAGAGAGAGAGAGAGAGAGAGAGAGAGAGAGAGAGAGAGAGAGAGAGAGAGCTAGAGAGAGAGCTAGAGAGAGAGCTAGATAGAGAGAGTGTTCCCATGGTTGATGCTCCACAGGACAGTGAGGAGTGATGATAGAGTGTTGTTTAGACCACTGTCTGGTCTACCTCCAGACTCCCTGCATCTCTACAGTACCTCAGACCTGTCTGGTCTGCCTCCAGACTCCCTGCATCTCTACAGTACCTCAGACCTGTCTGGTCTACCTCCCTGTATCTCTACAGTACCTCAGACCTGTCTGGTCTACCTCCCTGCATCTCTCCAGTACCTCAGACCTGTCTGGTCTACCTCCCTGCATCTCTACAGTACCTCAGACCTGTCTGGTCTACCTCCCTGCATCTCTACAGTACCTCAGACCTTATCTCTCATCATTGAGAAGAGTAATTAGCATTCACCTCTAATGAGTCCTCCTGGGAAGCAACCAGTACCAGTACAACAACCCTGTCATGTCATCACAGCATATGTCTGGGAAACACACCACACTGTGGAAACCCCCTCTGCTAGTGGGAATCAATCCTATTGGTTTGTTTTTATTTCTCCTGCAGATAGATGTGGTGGTTTTCAGATTCAACAAGCCATGTGTGGTTTATATAAACAAAGCTGTTCTTTCATCACACCCACTGTTTCTGTTATTGTCATACTTTATCTCGTGCCAATTCTGTGTTTTGGTTTTAGGAGATACCCTACAGTCCTCCATACAGCATACAGTATTGTCAGCGTGTCTGTTCTCCTCCTATGTCCATTAGATATGGCTGTTCTCCTCCTGTATCCATTATATATGTCTGTTCTCCTCCTGTATCCATTACATATGTCTGTTCTCCTCCTGTATCCATTAGATATGTCTGTTCTCCTCCTGTATCCATTAGATATGTCTGTTCTCCTCCTGTATCCATTAGATATGTCTGTTCTCCTCCTGTATCCATTATATATGTCTGCTGTCCTCCTGTATCCATTATATATGTCTGTTCTCCTCCTGTATCCATTAGATATGTCTGTTCTCCTCCTATATCCATTAGATATGTCTGTTCTCCTCCTGTATCCATTAAATATGTCTGTTCTCCTCCTGTATCCATTATATATGTCTGTTCTCCTCCTGCATCCATTATATATGTCTGTTCTCCTCCTGTATCCATTAGATATGTATGTTGTCCTCCTGTATCCATTAGATAAAATAAGAAAATACAAGTAACTGCCAGAATAAAGGAAACCCCAACATCAAGTGGCTTAATATGTGGTTGGGCCACCATGAGCCAGAACAGCTTCAATGTGCCTTGGCATAGATTCTACAAGTGTCTGGAACTCTATTGGAGGGATGTGACATCATTCTTCCATGAGAAAATCCATCAGTTGGTGACTTCTTGTTGATGGTAGAGGAAAATTCTGTCTCAGGCGTGTCTCCCATAAGTGTTCAATTAGGTTGAGCTCCGGTGACTGAGACACACACACACACACACACACACACACACACACACACACACACACACACACACACACACACACACACACACACACACACACACACACACACACACACTTTAAACCCCCTATGCTTCTTTGAAAACCCTCTTTGAGACCCCTCTTTCAAAGTCACTGAGATCACTTATTGTAGCCAAAATAATAGGCAACTTAATGAACTCAGGAACCACACCTGTGTGGAAGCACTGTCTTTCAATGTACTTGGTATCCATCATTTACTCAAGTGTTTCCTTTATTTAGCCAGTTACCTTTATGTTTAGCTGAAAATGTATTTCCCCCCATAGTGTAGCTAGCTAGACTACATGGTGCTAATTCCCCCATAGAGTAGCTAGCTAGACTACATGGTGCTATTTCCCCCTATAGAGTAGCTAGCTAGACTACATGGTGCTATTTCCCCCCATAGAGTAGCTAGCTAGACTACATGGTGCTATTTCCCCCCATAGTGTAGCTAGCTAGACTACATGGTGCTAATTCCCCCATAGAGTAGCTAGCTAGACTACATGGTGCTATTCCCCCCCATAGAGTAGCTAGCTAGACTACATGGTGCTATTTCCCCCCATAGAGTAGCTAGCTAGACTACATGGTGCTATTTACCCCCATAGAGTAGCTAGCTAGACTACATGGTGCTATTTCCCCCTATAGAGTAGCTAGCTAGACTACATGGTGCTAATTCCCCCATAGAGTAGCTAGCTAGACTACATGGTGCTAATTCCCCCCATAGAGTAGCTAGCTAGACTACATGGTGCTATTCCCCCCCATGGAGTAGCTAGCTAGACTACATGGTGCTATTTCCCCCCATAGTGTAGCTAGCTAGACTACATGGTGCTAATTCCCCCCTATAGAGTAGCTAGCTAGACTACATGGTGCTATTTCCCCCTATAGAGTAGCTAGCTAGACTACATGGTGCTAATTCTCCTCATAGAGTAGCTAGCTAGACTACATGGTGCTATTTCCCCCCATAGAGTAGCTAGCTAGACTACATGGTGCTATTCCCCCCCATGGAGTAGCTAGCTAGACTACATGGTGCTATTTCCCCCTATAGAGTAGCTAGCTAGACTACATGGTGCTATTCCCCCCCATGGAGTAGCTAGCTAGACTACATGGAGCTATTCCCCCCCATGGAGTAGCTAGCTAGACTACATGGTGCTATTTCCCCCTATAGAGTAGCTAGCTAGACTACATGGAGCTATTCCCCCCCATGGAGTAGCTAGCTAGACTACATGGAGCTATTTCCCCTCATAGAGTAGCTAGCTAGACTGCATGGTGCTATTCCCCCCCATAGAGTAGCTAGCTAGACTACATGGTGCTATTTCCCCCTATAGAGTAGCTAGCTAGACTACATGGTGCTATTCCCCCCCATGGAGTAGCTAGCTAGACTACATGGTGCTATTTCCCCCTATAGAGTAGCTAGCTAGACTACATGGTGCTATTCCCCCCCATGGAGTAGCTAGCTAGACTACATGGTGCTAATTCCCCCATAGAGTAGCTAGCTAGACTACATGGTGCTATTTCCCCCCATTGAGTAGCTAGCTAGACTACATGGTGCTATTCCCCCCCATGGAGTAGCTAGCTAGACTACATGGTGCTATTTCCCCCCATGGAGTAGCTAGCTAGAGTCCACTGCAGTATACCTTCTTTCATTATCCCTCTCTGGTTCACATCTCTTTCTTCCTTTTATCTAATTCCCTGTGTAATGCTTCTAGCAGATCATACCAAACATCTGCTGATTCTCTTTGAAGACCTGAGCCACTGACGTCTGCCTTGTCTATAGCTTAGATGTAGACGGAGCCTGGCTCACCAGGTGAAAGTAGCAGCAGGTGAAAGACACATGGTTGGGAATACGAATAGCCTAGATCTACCTCTTGCTGGGTAGGATTCCTGATAAGAATCCACTACCAGCTATTGTGCTGTTGTATGTATGGATACACTGTTCAAAGTTCAAAGGTCAAGTGGATGTTATTGAAGAGCAAATATTAACAGGCAGTACCCTTGCTTTGCTGGTTATTGTCGTGGTTGGCCGGGGCTTAAACTGTGTGACATGATGAACTGAAGTGGATGAGTGCTTCACCAGGGGTTTGTTTGTGTGTGTTTACCTCCTGTGTGTGTGTGTTTGGTTTGTGCGTACCTCGTGTGTATTTGGTGTGTGCTTACCTCCTGTGTGTGTGTGTGTGTTTTCTCACCATCTGTGGGATCAGTGTCCTCAGGAGAAGCTGTTATTGATCCTGTAGAGGGTTCAGCCTCTTCTTCCTCCTCCTCCTCCTTGAAACCAGCTCTGTGAGTCTGACTGCTAGCTGGCTCTGTTGATGTGTGTCTACTGTGTGTTTGCTCAGCAGTGTGTGGCGTTGAAATGCCTGAAAGTGTGTGGAGTGAGTCAGTCACCCTTGAGACGGAGGTTACACCTCTTTCTTCTCAGTCAGTACGATATCTTCAGAAGTTTTTTTTTTTGTTTTCTAAGAGCTGGAGATTGAAAAATATTCTGAAGTATCTCAGTCCTCATGAACAGAAACTTATTTTCACAACCCAGACATTTTCAGTCAGTCAGTACATAGCTACATTCTGCTATGATACAGGGTTATAGTACTAGCTACATTCTGCTATGATACAGGGTTATAGTACTAGCTACTTTCTGCTATGATACAGGGTTATAGTACTAGCTACATTCTGCTATGATACAGGGTTATAGTACTAGCTACATTCTGCTATGATACAGGGTTATAGTACTAGCTACATTCTGCTATGATACAGGGTTATAGTACTAGCTACATTCTGCTATGATACAGGGTTATAGTACTAGCTACATTCTGCTATGATACAGGGTTATAGTACTAGCTACATTCTGCTATGATACAGGGTTATAGTACTAGCTACATTCTGCTATGATACAGGGTTATAGTACTAGCTACATTCTGCTATGATACAGGGTTATAGTACTAGCTACATTCTGCTATGATACAGGGTTATAGTACTAGCTACATTCTGCTATGATACAGGGTTAAAGTACTAGCTACATTCTGCTATGATACAGGGTTATAGTACTAGCTACATTCTGCTATGATACAAGGTTATAGAACTAGCTACATTCTGCTATGATACAGGGTTATAGTACTAGCTACATTCTGCTATGATACAGGGTTATAGTACTAGCTACATTCTGCTATGATACAGGGTTATAGTACTAGCTACATTCTGCTATGATACAGGGTTATAGTACTAGCTACATTCTGCTATGATACAGGGTTATAGTACTAGCTACATTCTGCTATCATACAGGGTTATAGTACTAGCTACATTCTGCTATGATACAGGGTTAAAGAACTAGCTACATTCTGCTATGATACAGGGTTATAGTACTAGCTACATTCTGCTATGATACAGGGTTATAGTACTAGCTACATTCTGCTATGATACAGGGTTAAAGAACTAGCTACATTCTGCTATGATACAGGGTTATAGTACTAGCTACATTCTGCTATGATACAGGGTTAAAGAACTAGCTACATTCTGCTATGATACAGGGTTATAGTACTAGCTACATTCTGCTATGATACAGGGTTATAGTACTAGCTACATTCTGCTATGTTACAGAGTTAAAGTACTAGCTACATTCTGCTATGATACAGGGTTAAAGTACTAGCTACATTCTGCTATGATACAGGGTTATAGTACTAGCTACATTCTGCTATGATACAGGGTTATAGTACTAGCTACTAGCTATGATACAGGGTTATAGTACTAGCTACATTCTGCTATGATACAGGGTTATAGTACTAGCTACATTC
Organism: Salvelinus fontinalis; assembly: GCF_029448725.1. Classification (NCBI taxonomy): domain Eukaryota; kingdom Metazoa; phylum Chordata; class Actinopteri; order Salmoniformes; family Salmonidae; genus Salvelinus; species Salvelinus fontinalis. The sequence goes on along the minus strand of NW_026602099.1, from coordinate 14,515 downwards.
TGCTATGATACAGGGTTATATTCCCTGCCACATTCTGCTATGATACAGGGTTATAGTACTAGCTACATTCTGCTATGATACAGGGTTATAGTACTAGCTACATTCTGCTATGATACAGGGTTATAGTACTAGCTACTAGCTATGATACAGGGTTATAGTACTAGCTACATTCTGCTATGATACAGGGTTATAGTACTAGCTACATTCTGCTATGATACAGGGTTAAAGAACTAGCTACATTCTGCTATGATACAGGGTTAAAGTACTAGCTACATTCTGCTATGATACAGGGTTAAAGTACTAGCTACATTCTGCTATGATACAGGGTTAAAGTACTAGCTACATTCTGCTATGATACAGGGTTATAGTACTAGCTACATTCTGCTATGATACAGGGTTATAGTACTAGCTACATTCTGCTATGATACAGGGTTATAGTACTAGCTACATTCTGCTATGATACAGGGTTATAGTACTAGCTACATTCTGCTATGATACAGGGTTATAGTACTAGCTACATTCTGCTATGATACAGGGTTATAGTACTAGCTACATTCTGCTATGATACAGGGTTATAGTACTAGCTACATTCTGCTATGATACAGGGTTATAGTACTAGCTACATTCTGCTATGATACAGGGTTAAGGTACTAGCTACATTCAACTATGATACAGGGTTAAAGTACTAGCTACATTCTGCTATGATACAGGGTTATAGTACTAGCTACATTCTGCTATGATACAGGGTTATAATACTAGCTACATTCTGCTATGATACAGGGTTAAAGAACTAGCTACATTCTGCTATGATACAGGGTTATAATACTAGCTACATTCTGCTATGATACAGGGTTAAAGTACTAGCTACATTCTGCTATGATACAGGGTTAAAGTACTAGCTACATTCTGCTATGATACAGGGTTAAAGTACTAGCTACATTCTGCTATGATACAGGGTTATAGTACTAGCTACATTCTGCTATGATACAGGGTTATAGTACTAGCTACATTCTGCTATGATACAGGGTTATAGTACTAGCTACATTCTGCTATGATACAGGGTTATAGTACTACCTACTAGCTATGATACAGGGTTAAAGAACTAGCTACATTCTGCTATGATACAGGGTTAAGGTACTAGCTACATTCTACTATGATACAGGGTTAAAGTACTAGCTACATTCTGCTATGATACAGGGTTATAGTACTAGCTACATTCTGCTATGATACAGGGTTATAGTACTAGCTATATTCTGCTATGATACAGGGTTATAGTACTAGCTACATTCTGCTATGATACAGGGTTATAGTACTAGCTACATTCTGCTATGATACAGGGTTATAGTACTAGCTACATTCTGCTATGATACAGGGTTATAGTACTAGCTACATTCTGCTATGATACAGGGTTAAAGAACTAGCTACATTCTGCTATGATACAGGGTTAAAGAACTAGCTACATTCTGCTATGATACAGGGTTATAGTACTAGCTACTAGCTATGATACAGGGTTATAGTACTAGCTACATTCTGCTATGATACAGGGTTATAGTACTAGCTACATTCTGCTATGATACAGGGTTAAAGAACTAGCTACATTCTGCTATGATACAGGGTTAAAGTACTAGCTACATTCTGCTATGATACAGGGTTAAAGTACTAGCTACATTCTGCTATGATACAGGGTTAAAGTACTAGCTACATTCTGCTATGATACAGGGTTATAGTACTAGCTACATTCTGCTATGATACAGGGTTATAGTACTAGCTACATTCTGCTATGATACAGGGTTATAGTACTAGCTACATTCTGCTATGATACAGGGTTATAGTACTAGCTACATTCTGCTATGATACAGGGTTATAGTACTAGCTACATTCTGCTATGATACAGGGTTATAGTACTAGCTACATTCTGCTATGATACAGGGTTATAGTACTAGCTACATTCTGCTATGATACAGGGTTATAGTACTAGCTACATTCTGCTATGATACAGGGTTAAGGTACTAGCTACATTCAACTATGATACAGGGTTAAAGTACTAGCTACATTCTGCTATGATACAGGGTTATAGTACTAGCTACATTCTGCTATGATACAGGGTTATAATACTAGCTACATTCTGCTATGATACAGGGTTAAAGAACTAGCTACATTCTGCTATGATACAGGGTTATAATACTAGCTACATTCTGCTATGATACAGGGTTAAAGTACTAGCTACATTCTGCTATGATACAGGGTTAAAGTACTAGCTACATTCTGCTATGATACAGGGTTAAAGTACTAGCTACATTCTGCTATGATACAGGGTTATAGTACTAGCTACATTCTGCTATGATACAGGGTTATAGTACTAGCTACATTCTGCTATGATACAGGGTTATAGTACTAGCTACATTCTGCTATGATACAGGGTTATAGTACTACCTACTAGCTATGATACAGGGTTAAAGAACTAGCTACATTCTGCTATGATACAGGGTTAAGGTACTAGCTACATTCTACTATGATACAGGGTTAAAGTACTAGCTACATTCTGCTATGATACAGGGTTATAGTACTAGCTACATTCTGCTATGATACAGGGTTATAGTACTAGCTATATTCTGCTATGATACAGGGTTATAGTACTAGCTACATTCTGCTATGATACAGGGTTATAGTACTAGCTACATTCTGCTATGATACAGGGTTATAGTACTAGCTACATTCTGCTATGATACAGGGTTATAGTACTAGCTACATTCTGCTATGATACAGGGTTAAAGAACTAGCTACATTCTGCTATGATACAGGGTTAAAGAACTAGCTACATTCTGCTATGATACAGGGTTAAAGAACTAGCTACATTCTGCTATGATACAGGGTTAAAGAACTAGCTACATTCTGCTATGATACAGGGTTATAGTACTAGCTACATTCTGCTATGATACAGGGTTATAGAACTAGCTACATTCAACTATGATACAGGGTTAAAGTACTAGCTACATTCTGCTATGATACAGGGTTAAAGAACTAGCTACCGCTTTGATGTCATAGAAGGAAACCACACACCCTTCCAAATGTGGACTTTACATTTCCATATCTGAAAACTCATGTCGTATACAGTGTCAACGTTTATGATCACTATGTTTGATATATCTGCATTGTCTGATTGGGAAGTGTGCATGTGTTGAGTGCACGTGTGTGTTCCCAGTGTTGGCCCTCTAGGGATGAATGGGAAGGTTGTGTGTGTGTGCTTATTTTGTAGCCCCTCTCAGACTGTTACACCCTACTGGCTCCCTCTCCGTCTGTTACACCCTACTGGCTCCCTCTCAGACTGTTACACCCTACTGGCTCCCTCTCAGTCTGTTACACCCTACTGTCTCCCTCTCAGACTGTTACACCCTACTGTCTCCCTCTCAGTCTGTTACACCCTACTGTCTCCCTCTCAGACTGTTACATGATACTGTCTCCCTCTCAGTCTGTTACATCCTACTGGCTCCCTCTCAGTCTGGTACACCCTACTGTCTCCCTCTCAGTCTGTTACACCCTACTGTCTCCCTCTCAGACTGTTACACCCTACTGGCTCCCTCTCAGTCTGTTACACCCTACTGTCTCCCTCTCAGACTACTGGCTCCCTCTCAGACTGTTACACCCTACTGGCTCCCTCTCAGTCTGTTACATCCTACTGGCTCCCTCTCAGTCTGTTACACCCTACTGGTTCCCTCTCAGTCTGTTACACCCTACTGGCTCCCTCTCAGACTACTGGCTCCCTCTCAGACTGTTACACCCTACTGGCTCCCTCTCAGACTACTGTCTCCCTCTCAGACTGTTACATCCTACTGGCTCCCTCTCAGACTGTTACACCCTACTGGCTCCCTCTCAGACTGTTACACCCTACTGGCTCCCTCTCAGACTGTTACACCCTACTGGCTCCCTCTCAGTCTGTTACACCCTACTGGCTCCCTCTCAGTCTGTTACACCCTACTGTCTCCCTCTCAGACTGTTACACCCTACTGGCTCCCTCTCAGTCTGTTACACCCTACTGGCTCCCTCTCAGTCTGTTACACCCTACTGGCTCCCTCTCAGTCTGTTACATCCTACTGGCTCCCTCTCAGTCTGTTACACCCTACTGGCTCCCTCTCAGTCTGTTACATCCTACTGGCTCCCTCTCAGTCTGTTACACCCTACTGGCTCCCTCTCAGTCTGTTACACCCTACTGGCTCCCTCTCAGTCTGTTACATCCTACTGGCTCCCTCTCAGTCTGTTACACCCTACTGGCTCCCTCTCAGTCTGTTACACCCTACTGGCTCCCTCTCAGTCTGTTACACCCTACTGGCTCCCTCTCAGACTACTGGCTCCCTCTCAGACTGTTACACCCTACTGTCTCCCTCTCAGACTGTTACACCCTACTGGCTCCCTCTCAGACTGTTACATCCTACTGGCTCCCTCTCAGACTGTTACACCCTACTGGCTCCCTCTCAGACTTACACCCTACTGGCTCCCTCTCAGTCTGTTACACCCTACTGGCTCCCTCTCAGACTGTTACACCCTACTGGCTCCCTCTCAGACTACTGGCTCCCTCTCAGACTGTTACACCCTACTGGCTCCCTCTCAGTCTGTTACACCCTACTGGCTCCCTCTCAGACTGTTACACCCTACTGGCTCCCTCTCAGTCTGTTACACCCTACTGGCTCCCTCTCAGACTACTGGCTCCCTCTCAGTCTTTTACACCCTACTGGCTCCCTCTCAGACTGTTACACCCTACTGGCTCCCTCTCAGACTGTTACACCCTACTGGCTCCCTCTCAGTCTGTTACATCCTACTGGCTCCCTCTCAGTCTGTTACACCCTACTGGCTCCCTCTCAGACTGTTACACCCTACTGGCTCCCTCTCAGACTGTTACACCCTACTGGCTCCCTCTCAGACTGTTACACCCTACTAGCTCCCTCTCAGTCTGTTACACCCTACTGGCTCCCTCTCAGTCTGTTACACCCTACTGGCTCCCTCTCAGACTGTTACACCCTACTGGCTCCCTCTCAGACTGTTACACCCTACTGGCTCCCTCTCAGACTACTGGCTCCCTCTCAGACTGTTACACCCTACTGGCTCCCTCTCAGTCTGTTACACCCTACTGGCTCCCTCTCAGACTGTTACACCCTACTGGCTCCCTCTCAGTCTGTTACACCCTACTGGCTCCCTCTCAGACTACTGGCTCCCTCTCAGTCTTTTACACCCTACTGGCTCCCTCTCAGACTGTTACACCCTACTGGCTCCCTCTCAGACTGTTACACCCTACTGGCTCCCTCTCAGTCTGTTACATCCTACTGGCTCCCTCTCAGTCTGTTACACCCTACTGGCTCCCTCTCAGACTGTTACACCCTACTGGCTCCCTCTCAGACTGTTACACCCTACTGGCTCCCTCTCAGACTGTTACACCCTACTGGCTCCCTCTCAGTCTGTTACACCCTACTGGCTCCCTCTCAGTCTTTTACACCCTACTGGCTCCCTCTCAGTCTGTTACACCCTACTGGCTCCCTCTCAGACTGTTACACCCTACTGGCTCCCTCTCAGACTGTTACACCCTACTGGCTCCCTCTCAGTCTGTTACACCCTACTGGCTCCCTCTCAGTCTTTTACACCCTACTGGCTCCCTCTCAGACTGTTACACCCTACTGGCTCCCTCTCAGACTGTTACACCCTACTGTCTCCCTCTCAGACTGTTACACCCTACTGGCTCCCTCTCAGTCTGTTACACCCTACTGGCTCCCTCTCAGACTGTTACACCCTACTGGCTCCCTCTCAGAATACTGGCTCCCTCTCAGACTGTTACACCCTACTGTCTCCCTCTCAGTCTCTTACATCCTACTGGCTCCCTCTCAGACTGTTACACCCTACTGTCTCCCTCTCAGTCTCTTACATCCTACTGGCTCCCTCTCAGTCTGTTACACCCTACTGTCTCCCTCTCAGACTGTTACATCCTACTGGCTCCCTCTCAGTCTGTTACACCCTATTGGCTCCCTCTCAGACTGTTACACCCTACTGGCTCCCTCTCAGACTGTTACACCCTACTGGCTCCCTCTCAGACTGTTACACCCTACTGGCTCCCTCTCAGTCTGTTACACCCTACTGGCTCCCTCTCAGTCTGTTACACCCTACTGGCTCCCTCTCAGTCTGTTACATCCTACTGGCTCCCTCAGTCTGTTACACCCTACTGGCTCCCTCTCAGTCTGTTACACCCTACTGGCTCCCTCTCAGTCTGTTACATCCTACTGGCTCCCTCTCAGACTGTTACATCCTACTGGCTCCCTCTCAGTCTGTTACACCCTACTGGCTCCCTCTCAGACTGTTACACCCTACTGGCTCCCTCTCAGACTGTTACACCCTACTGGCTCCCTCTCAGTTTGTTACACCCTACTGGCTCCCTCTCAGACTGTTACACCCTACTGGCTCCCTCTCAGACTACTTGCTCCCTCTCAGACTGTTACATCCTACTGGCTCCCTCTCAGACTGTTACACCCTACTGGCTCCCTCTCAGACTACTGGCTCCCTCTCAGTCTGTTACATCCTACTGGCTCCCTCTCAGACTGTTACACCCCACTGGCTCCCTCTCAGACTACTGGCTCCCTCTCAGTCTGTTACATCCTACTGGCTCCCTCTCAGACTACTGGCTCCCTCTCAGTCTGTTACACCCTACTGGCTCCCTCTCAGTCGGTTACACCCTACTGGCTCCCTCTCAGACTACTGGCTCCCTCTCAGTCTTTTACATCCTACTGGCTCCCTCTCAGACTGTTACACCCTACTGGCTCCCTCTCAGTCTGTTACACCCTACTGGCTCCCTCTCAGACTGTTACACCCTACTGTCTCCCTCTCAGTCTGTTACATGCTACTGTCTCCCTCTGTCTGTTACACCCTACTGGCTCCCTCTCAGACTGTTACACCCTACTGGCTCCCTCTCAGACTGTTACACCCTACTGGCTCCCTCTCAGTCTGTTACATCCTACTGTCTCCCTCTCAGTCTGTTACACCCTACTGGCTCCCTCTCAGACTGTTACACCCTACTGTCTCCCTCTCAGTCTGTTACACCCTACTGGCTCCCTCTCAGACTGTTACACCCTACTGTCTCCCTCTCAGTCTGTTACATCCTACTGGCTCCCTCTCAGACTGTTACACCCTACTGTCTCCCTCTCAGACTGTTACACCCTACTGGCTCCCTCTCAGACTGTTACACCCTACTGTCTTCCTCTCAGTCTGTTACATCCTACTGGCTCCCTCTCAGACTGTTACATGATACTGGCTCCCTCTCATTTTGTTACACCCTACTGGCTCCCTCTCAGACTGTTACACCCTACTGTCTCCCTCTCAGTCTGTTACACCCTACTGTCTCCCTCTCAGACTGTTACACCCTACTGTCTCCCTCTCAGACTGTTACACCCTACTGTCTCCCTCTCAGTCTGTTACACCCTACTGGCTCCCTCTCAGACTACTGGCTCCCTCTCAGACTGTTACACCCTACTGTCTCCCTCTCAGTCTGTTACACCCTACTGGCTCCCTCTCAGACTACTGGCTCCCTCTCAGACTGTTACATCCTACTGGCTCCCTCTCAGTCTGTTACATCCTACTGGCTCCCTCTCAGTCTGTTACACCCTACTGGCTCCCTCTCAGTCTGTTACACCCTACTGTCTCCCTCTCAGACTGTTACACCCTACTGGCTCCCTCTCAGTCTGTTACACCCTACTGGCTCCCTCTCAGTCTGTTACACCCTACTGGCTCCCTCTCAGTCTGTTACATCCTACTGGCTCCCTCTCAGACTGTTACACCCTACTGTCTCCCTCTCAGACTACTGTCTCCCTCTCAGACTGTTACACCCTACTGGCTCCCTCTCAGACTGTTACACCCTACTGGCTCCCTCTCAGTCTGTTACACCCTACTGGCTCCCTCTCAGTCTGTTACACCCTACTGGCTCCCTCTCAGTCTGTTACACCCTACTGTCTCCCTCTCAGTCTGTTACACCCTACTGGCTCCCTCTCAGTCTGTTACACCCTACTGTCTCCCTCTCAGACTGTTAAACCCTACTGTCTCCCTCTCAGACTGTTACACCCTACTGTCTCCCTCTCAGACTGTTACACCCTACTGGCTCCCTCTCAGACTGTTACACCCTACTGTCTCCCTCTCAGACTGTTACACCCTACTGGCTCCCTCTCAGTCTGTTACACCCTACTGTCTCCCTCTCAGTCTGTTACATCCTACTCTCTCCCTCTCAGTGGAACAGCACAAAGCACTGGGCTCTGCACCACTAGATCTCACAACCACACAACCACCCCAGTGTTGTTAGGGGATTGGGCTGTACAACACACAACCACACCAGTGTTGTTAGGGTATTGGGCTGTACAACACTGAACCACACCAGTGTTGTTAGGGGATTGGGCTGTACAACACACCAGTGTTGTTAGGGGATTGGGCTGTACAATATACAGATTATAAATCTGATCCTCCATTGCTGGTTGTAAATAAGGATAAATTGGATAAACCTCGACTTCCCTGGATATATAAAGGTTAAGGTTGCAATATGCAGAAATCACTCAGCCATTTCCTGGTTGCTAAAATAAGAATAGTTTGCCTAATTTCAGTTTATGTGAGAAACAAGAAATGTATTGTGCAGAGAATCATTGTACCATCTAAACCGCTGTGAAATATATTTTCAAAACCAAAAATATTGTTTCAGCAGTTTGAAGCTGGTGTACAACACCCAAAATTAAAAGACAAAAAAAAAATAACTTAAGAACGGGAAGCATAGAAATAACGCCCATAGAACGGATCTACTGCTTCTTAGACTTGCTTTCAAATAGAATGACGGATCTATAAATCACATTTCTACGTGAGGTCAAAATCATTGTTGGGCCGGCTGGTTGTCATTGTTGTCATTATAATCAGGAGGGCCGTAATCAAATCAATGGAATGTGTTTGTTGTCCGTCACAGAATGTGTTCCTATTGTATGTCTCTCTGAGGCATCTGGTCAGAACTAGTGAATTACAGGGAAAACGTTGCAGTTTTGGAAGCAGCTCTGTCAGCCTTGTCAGCCCTGTCAGCCTTGTCAGCCCTGTCAGCCTTGTCAGCCCTGTCTGCCTTGTCAGCCCTGTCAGCCTTGTCTGCCTTGTCAGCCCTGTCAGCCTTGTCAGCCCTGTCAGCCCTGTCAGCCCTGTCAGCCTTGTCAGCCCTGTCTGCCTTGTCAGCCCTGTCAGCTTTGTCAGCCCTGTCAACCTTGTCAGCCTTGTCAGCCCTGTCAGCCTTGTCAGCCTTGTCAGCCCTGTCAACCTTGTCAGCTTTGTCAGCCCTGTCAACCTTGTCAGCCTTGTCAGCCCTGTCAGCCCTGTCAGCCTTATCAGCCCTGTCAGCCTTGTCATCAGCCCTGTCAGCCCTGTCAACCTTATCAGCCCTGTCAGCCTTGTCATCAGCCCTGTCAACCTTGTCAGCCTTGTCAGCCCTGTCAGCCTTGTCAGCCTTGTCAGCCCTGTCAGCCCTGTCAGCCTTGGTAGGCTGGAGGAAATAGTTTCACCTGTAGCCTCTTGAGGTGATCAGGGCCCACAGATAGGTTTGGACGGAGGGTTCTTTACATGAAGAATTCAAACTGCAGAAATATCTCGTGTTTTTGCAGCGTATTGTGGTTTGAGACCCTGGTGTGTACTGTTTAAATACTGCATGTACTTAAATAGTAAGGGAAGATGGTCCTCAGTCAATAAACCCTTCTCTAGGCAGGTTGAGGTTGGTGCTTGAGGTTTAGAATGAATGTCTGTGAACTTCGTTTCCACTTTATAATGAACTTTAGCCAACAGCCATTTTCCTGTGTTTACCAAAGGAAACAGAATCCCTTCTTATCTGGGTGCTGACTGAAGACTGAGGGAGGATCTATAGAATACCGTGGTCAGGAAACATGTACGGGGTTGACAACATGGAAGCTAATCATATCCAGCTGATCTGTGTTGTTATTGAAGGTTGGCAGTGAGTTGGAGAATGTTATGGGTGAGGCTCTGCAGGTTAAAGCTACTGTTTAGTGGAAGGTTTGGTAGGCGTGGCTGGCTGGCTAGAGGCCTGGGTTAGTCAGGGCTTCAGGGAGACTGCCTGTTAGTATAGGCTGTGATGTTATCATCTATCAACAGAGGGAAGCTAGGCAGTCCCAGCTCAGGACTCTCTCTCTTCTTCTCTCTCTCGCTCTCTCGCTCTCTCTCTCGCTCTCTCGCTCTCTCTCTCTTCCTCTCTCTATCTCTCTCTCTTTCTGTCTCAATTCAAGGGGCTTTATTGGCATGGGAAACATATGCTAACATTGCCAAAGCAAGTGAATCTCTCTTTCTCCTCTCGCTCTCTCCATCACGCTCTCTCTCTCTCTCTCTCTGTCTCTCTCTCTTGTTCTCATCTTTCTCTCTCTCTCTCTCTCTCTCTCTCTCTCTCTCTCTCTTGTTCTCATCTTTCTCTCTCTCTCTCTCTCTCTCTCTCTCTCTCTCTCTCTCTCTCTCTCTCTGTCTCTCTCTCTCTCATTCTCCATCTCTATCTCTTTATCCATCTCTCGCTCTCTCTCCATCTCTCTCTCTTTTATCCCCATCATCAATCTATCCTGGCTCTTCTTTACTACGGTAGCATGCTGCTAAAGCTAATCCTCTACACCTTAGAGGAGCTTGGTGGATGGTGATGGAGCTTGGTACTGATAGATGTACCAGTATAAACCGTATCTCTCTGCCCGGGAACAACCAGGAATCCAGCGCTGGAACCCAAACCAATGTGTCTGTTGGCAGTGGCCATCAAAAGGCCCAGATATGTTTCATTCTGAGGAGGCGTATGCTTCATCTCAAACCCAGATAATTTCCTGTATTCTAATCCCCCTGCTGGCTCACAGGAGGACTGAATTAGGGGAGACATACTTTTAGGGTGTCTCCCACATGGCATCCTATTCCCTATGATCGTAGAGTGCCATTTGGGATTTACATTAAATGTTCATTATAAATAGCTGTCTGAAGTCTCTCAGTGCCAGTCATGTAAACATACCACCCAATCAGATTAGCCTTCAAAGCTCTGTCAGTGAGCTGATTGGACCAGACATCAAAGCCATCAGCTGTTCACAAAACATTACTGTTTGCCAATGTCTTTTGTTCTGTTTTCATGTTCCTATGGAGACCAGTAGATGTTCTGTTTTCATGTTCCTATGGAGACCAGTAGATGTTCTGTTTTCATGTTCCTATGGAGACCAGTAGATGTTCTTTTTTCATGTTCCTATGGAGACCAGTAGATGTTCTGTTTTCATGTTCCTATGGAGACCAGTAGATGTTCTGTTTTCATGTTCCTATGGAGACCAGTAGATGTTCTGTTTTCATGTTCCTATGGAGACCAGTAGACGTTCTGTTTTCATGTTCCTATGGAGACCAGTAGATGTTCTGTTTTCATGTTCCTATGGAGACCAGTAGATGTTCTGTTTTCATGTTCCTATGGAGACCAGTAGATGTTCTGTTTTCATGTTCCTATGGAGACCAGTAGATGTTCTGTTTTCATGTTCCTATGGAGACCAGTAGATGTTCTTTTTTCATGTTCCTATGGAGACCAGTAGATGTTCTTTTTTCATGTTCCTATGGAGACCAGTAGATGTTCTGTTTTCATGTTCCTATGGAGACCAGTAGATGTTCTGTTTTCATGTTCCTATGGAGACCAGTAGATTTTCTGTTTTCATGTTCCTATGGAGACCAGTAGATGTTCTGTTTTCATGTTCCAATGGAGACCAGTAGATGTTCTGTTTTCATGTTCCAAAGGAGACCAGTAGATGTTCTGTTTTCATGTTGCTATGGAGACCAGTTGATGTTCTGACGCTGGAGCTGAGTCTGGTTATGTGACTGGGGTTGAGGTACAGAGCTGTGGGTTGGAGCTGGGTCTGGTTATGTGACTGGGGTTGGGTTACAGGGCTGTGGGTTGGAGCTGGGTCTGGTTATGTGACTGGGGTTGGAGCTGGGTCTGGTTATGTGACTGGGGTTGGGGTACAGGGCTGTGGGTTGGAGCTGGGTCTGGTTATGTGACTGGGGTTGGAGCTGGGTCTGGTTATGTGACTGGGGTTGGAGCTGGGTCTGGTTATGTGACTGGGGTTGGAGCTGGGTCTGGTTATGTGACTGGGGATGGGGTACAGGGCTGTGGGTTGGAGCTGGGTCTGGTTATGTGACTGGGGTTGGAGCTGGGTCTGGTTATGTGACTGGGGTTGGAGCTGGGTCTGGTTATGTGACTGGGGATGGGGTACAGGGCTGTGGGTTGGAGCTGGGTCTGGTTATGTGACTGGGGTTGGAGCTGGGTCTGGTTATGTGACTGGGGTTGGGGTACAGGGCTGTGGGTTGGAGCTGGGTCTGGTTATGTGACTGGGGTTGGAGCTGGGTCTGGTTATGTGACTGGGGTTGGAGCTGGGTCTGGTTATGTGACTGGGGTTGGGGTACAGGGCTGTGGGTTGGAGCTGGAGCTGGTTATGTGACTGGGGTTGGAGCTGGGTCTGGTTATGTGACTGGGGTTGGAGCTGGGTCTGGTTATGTGACTGGGGTTGGAGCTGGGTCTGGTTATGTGACTGGGGTTGGGGTACAGGGCTGTGGGTTGGAGCTGGGTCTGGTTATGTGACTGGGGTTGGAGCTGGGTCTGGTTATGTGACTGGGGTTGGAGCTGGGTCTGGTTATGTGACTGGGGTTGGAGCTGGGTCTGGTTATGTGACTGGGGATGGGGTACAGGGCTGTGGGTTGGAGCTGGGTCTGGTTATGTGACTGGGGTTGGAGCTGGGTCTGGTTATGTGACTGGGGTTGGAGCTGGGTCTGGTTATGTGACTGGGGTTGGGGTACAGGGCTGTGGGTTGGAGCTGGGTCTGGTTATGTGACTGGGGTTGGAGCTGGGTCTGGTTATGTGACTGGGGTTGGAGCTGGGTCTGGTTATGTGACTGGGGTTGGGGTACAGGGCTGTGGGTTGGAGCTGGAGCTGGTTATGTGACTGGGGTTGGAGCTGGGTCTGGTTATGTGACTGGGGTTGGAGCTGGGTCTGGTTATGTGACTGGGGTTGGAGCTGGGTCTGGTTATGTGACTGGGGTTGGGGTACAGGGCTGTGGGTTGGAGCTGGGTCTGGTTATGTGACTGGGGTTGGAGCTGGGTCTGGTTATGTGACTGGGGTTGGAGCTGGGTCTGGTTATGTGACTGGGGTTGGAGCTGGGTCTGGTTATGTGACTGGGGATGGGGTACAGGGCTGTGGGTTGGAGCTGGGTCTGGTTATGTGACTGGGGTTGGAGCTGGGTCTGGTTATGTGACTTGGGTTGGAGCTGGGTCTGGTTATGTGACTGAGGATGGGGTACAGGGCAGTGGGTTGGAGCTGGGTCTGGTTATGTGACTGGGGTTGGAGCTGGGTCTGGTTATGTGACTGGGGTTGGAGCTGGGTCTGGTTATGTGACTGGGGATGGGGTACAGGGCTGTGGGTTGGAGCTGGGTCTGGTTATGTGACTGGGGTTGGAGCTGGGTCTGGTTATGTGACTGGGGTTGGGGTACAGGGCTGTGGGTTGGAGCTGGGTCTGGTTATGTGACTGGGGTTGGAGCTGGGTCTGGTTATGTGACTGGGGTTGGAGCTGGGTCTGGTTATGTGACTGGGGTTGGGGTACAGGGCTGTGGGTTGGAGCTGGAGCTGGTTATGTGACTGGGGTTGGAGCTGGGTCTGGTTATGTGACTGGGGTTGGAGCTGGGTCTGGTTATGTGACTGGGGTTGGGGTACAGGGCTGTGGGTTGGAGCTGGAGCTGGTTATGTGACTGGGGTTGGAGCTGGGTCTGGTTATGTGACTGGGGTTGGAGCTGGGTCTGGTTATGTGACTGGGGTTGGAGCTGGGTCTGGTTATGTGACTGGGGTTGGGGTACAGGGCTGTGGGTTGGAGCTGGAGCTGGTTATGTGACTGGGGTTGGAGTACAGAGCTGGAGCTAGGTCTGGAAGAGGCTCGTAGAGGGAGAGAGGCTGGAGGAGAGGCTGGGAGAGGCTGGTAGAGGGAGAGGCTGGAAGCGAGGCTGGGAGAGAGCCTGGGAGAGGGTGGTATAAAGAGAGGCTGGGAGAAAAGCTGAGAGAGAGGCTGGTAGATAGAGGCTGGTAGAGAGGGAGGCTGGTAGAGAGAGGCTGGAAGAGAGGCTGGGAGAGAGCCTAAGAGAAGCTTGGTTACGGCTGGTAGAGAGAGGCTGGAAGAGAGGCTGGGAGAGAGCCTAAGAGAAGCTTGGTTACGGCTGGTAGAGAGAGGCTGGAAGAGAGGCTGGGAGAGAGCCTAAGAGAAGCTTGGTTACGGCTGGTAGAGAGAGGCTGGAAGAGAGGCTGGGAGAGAGCCTGAGAGAAGCTTGGTTACAGCTGGTAGAGAGAGGCTGGGAGAGAGGCTGGGAGAGAGGCTGGGAGAGAGCCTGAGAGAAGCTTGGTTACAGCTGGTAGAGAGAGGCTGGAAGAGAGGCTGGGAGAGAGAGAGGCTGGAAGAGAGGTTGGGAGAGAGCCTGAGAGAAGCTTGGTTAC
>NW_026602098.1:0-25088 GCF_029448725.1 Salvelinus fontinalis | reverse complement strand
ATAAACACCACGCACAGATAGGAGAAGACTTTTGTAGGATGGCCTGTTGTCAAGAAGGGCAGCAAAGAAGCCACTTCTCTCCAGGAAAAACATCAGGGACAGACTGATATTCTGCAAAAGGTACAGGGATTGGACTGCTGAGGACGGGGGTAAAGTCATTTTCTCTGATGAATCCTTTTCCAGATTGTTTGGGGCATCCGGAAAAAAGCTTGTCCGGAGAAGACAAGGTGAGCGCTACCATCAGTCCTGTGTCATGCCAACAGTAAAGCATCCTGAGACTATTCATGTGGGGTTGCTTCTCAGCCAAGCTAGTGGGCTCACTCACAATTTTGCCTTAGAACACAGCCATGAATAAAGAATGGTACCAACACATCCTCCGAGAGCAACTTCTCCCAACCACCCAGGAACAGTTTGGTGACAAACAATGCCTTTTCCAGCATGATGGAGCACCTTGCCATGAGGCAAAAGTGATGACTGAGTGGCTCGGGGAACAAAACATCAATATTTTGGGTCCATGGCCAGGAAACTCCCCAGACCTTAATCCCATTGAGAACTTGTGGTCAATCCTCAAGATGCAGGTGGACAAACAAAACCCCACAATTTCTGACAAACTCCAAGCATTGATTATGCAAGAATGGGCTGCCATCAGTCAGGATGTGGCCCAGAAGTTAATTGACAGCATGCCAGGGCGGATTGCAGAGGTCTTGAAAAAGAAGGGTCAACACTGAAAATATTGACTCTGCATCAACTTCATGTAATTGTCAAAAAAAGCCTTTGACACTTATGAAATGCTTGTTAAATGCTTGAATTATACTTCAGTATTCCATAGTAACATCTGACAAAAATATCTAAAGACACTGAAGCAGCAAACTTTGTGGAAATTAATAATTGTGTCATTCTCAAAACTTTTGGCCACGACTGTACATTTATAGACTTCCAATATAGAATGCTTTCAATGCCTTACATTTGAAATTAGTTAATATACAAGATAAAACATCTTCTGGGGATATTCACAGCATGATACATGTCCTGACGAAATATTTAATTTCATAATCACCTCTGTTTTTGCCTAGTTTCACTTACAATAGTACTTTCGAGTGTACAATTAGCCCCATGATTCAATTTGCGATGGTGATCCGCTAAGCAAAGTCAGCCAAAACTTAAAACCAACATTAATATGGAAAATTCAACATACAAGTTTAAGTAGAAACAAATGTAAATTAAAAAAACTCCTATTCCCCAAAATGGGAGAATTAAACAATATTTATCTTTTTGAGAATATGGGAATGGTCTGTGGACACTTAATAAGGGACAGTCATGTCGAGTGTGTTTCATTTGGTGATCTCATGAAGGACAGGAAACACACATAACTGTATCTCTTAGTGTACATTTCCCAGCTGTCAGTTTTACATCTGACTGTTGTATAAGATGAATGAATAAGTATAAAAATACTTTTGAAAAGCTAACAATGAGATTTAGTCTTCTAAATCAGAATTGGTTGTTTTATGGTAACTTATGCACAGTCAGTAGCCACGTCCAGTTGAGCACAAACATGATGAGACAGCCCCTTTTCTACCGAAGTATAAAATCCCCCGTGACGCAATTCACACCAGACCACGGTGTAAACTAAGGTTGCAAATGGTAGCGTTGGTTACACGGCTAAAAATGGTTAAACTCTAAAACATTGCCACAGAAGGAGCAGATCTCATACGAGGCCTTTTCAGTCTGCAGCTGGAAATGTATGTAGCCTAGGACAAAGAATACCGACAACCGCCGAAACATCTATTCTATGTGACGACATGGGTATGCCTGACGTATCCACTAGGGACGCAACCAGAGACTTTTCTGTCGACTCCCTCCAGCATATAAACCGGCGACAACAGAGAGAGACAACAACATGTTAAGTAACCCATGTATGAACTAATTGTGATTGTGTTTTATGTAATTCTCTGATTAAGTTAGTTGATAAATAAATAATTAAGACAATTTATATTTTGCTGATTCATGATTCTATGCTAGGGTTGGTGCAGATATCCAAGGGTTTGCAACATTCAGTAATGACACTGAAGAGGTAATAAAATTCATTAATAAGAGACTGTTTTGATAAGATATGAAAATATCTGGGGAGTTATATTTGGGAAATTGACACTCTATAAACAACAATTTTCCGTGTTGCCCCAACTTCCTCGTTAAAGTTACATGATTAGTTTAATTGCGTAATTAAACTACACATGGCGAATTGGTTTGATAATATACAGTCTTCACATTTTATGATAGTCAACAACACGAAAGCATATAACTTTTGCTGACATCACACATATACATTGTAATTTTCGATTTACCTGATATAGTAGGATGGCTAACATTGGATGTCTGCGAAGGTGTTGTCTTCTAGCCAAGATATGAAATGCAATCATAATTGACTGTAGTGCATATAAGGCACACACAACAGTTCCATGATGACTGAAAACACAACCGTGGGATGAACAAGTGACACATTTCTGGGCGGTCCATTTAAAATTAAATAATTCTTCCCTCGCCCCTTGCCCTGCAAGTGTCAACTCATCAGACGTCATGATACGTCATCACTTTTCTGCTCTTTTGCACACCAGTATCTCTCACCAGTATCTCTTTTGCACACCAGTACTTGCACATCACAATCTGCTCATCTATCACTTCAGTTGTCACGTTCGTCGTCCTCCTCATCTGAGGATGAGTAGTAAGAAGGATCGGAGGACCAATGCGCAGCGTGATATGAATACATTGTTACTTTTATTAACGAATAACACTGAATAACCTTACAAAACAATAAATGGACAAACCAACAAAAATGCAACAGTCCCGTATGGTGACATAAAAAAAGACACAGAAACAGGAACAATCACCCACAACCCACAATACAAAACAGGCTACCTAAATATGGTTCCCAATCAGAGACAACGACTAACACCTGCCTCTGATTGAGAACCATATCAGGCCAAACACATAGAAATAGACAAACCAGACTTACAACATAGAATGCCCACTCGGATAACACCCTAACCAAACAAAACATAGAAACATACAAAGCAAACTATGGTCAGGGCGTGACATCACTGTTAATTTGCTAAATTTTAATTACTTCGCTACTATGGCCTATTTATTGCCTTACCTCCTCACGCCATTTGCACACACCATATATAGACTTTCTTTTGTTTCTATTGTGTTATTGACTGTACGCCTGTTTATTCAAAGTTAAATCTAGAATTGGCTTAATATTTCGCAAAAAAGCATCCTTCACTCATGCTGCCAAACATACCCTTGTAAAATTGACCATCCTACCGATCCTCGACTTCGGCGATGTCATTTACAAAATAGCCTCCAATACCCTACTCAATAAATTGGATGCAGTCTATCACAGTGCCATCCGTTTTGTCACCAAAGCCCCATATACTACCCACCACTGCGACCTGTATGCTCTCGTTGACTGGCCCTCGCTTCATACTCGTCGCCAAACCCACTGGCTCCAGGTCATCTACAAGATCCTGCTAGGTAAAGTCCCCCCTTATCTCAGCTCGCTGGTCACCATAGCAGCACCCACCTGTAGCACGCGCTCCAGCAGGTATATCTCTTTGGTCACCCCCAAAACCAATTCTTCCTTTGGCCGCCTCTCCTTCCAGTTCTCTGCTGCCAATGACTGGAACGAACTACAAAAATCTCTGAAACTGGAAACACTTATCTCCCTCACTAGCTTTAAGCACCAGCTGTCAGAGCAGCTCACAGATTACTGCACCTGTACATAGCCCATCTATAATTTAGCCCAAACAACTACCTCTCCCCCTACTGTATTTATTTATTTATTTATTTTGCTCCTTTGCACCCCATTATTTCTATCTCTACTTTGCACATTCTTCCACTGCAAATCTACCATTCCAGTGTTTAACTTGGTATATTGTATTTACTTCGCCACCATGGCCTTTTTTTTGCCTTTACCTCCCTTATCTCACCTCATTTGCTCACATTGTATATAGACTTATTTTTCTACTGTATTATTGACTGTATGTTTGTTTTACTCCATGCGTAACTCTGTGTTGTTGTATGTGTCGAACTGCTTTGCTTTATCTTGGCCAGGTCACAGTTTTAAATGAGAACTTGTTCTCAACTAGCTTAACTGGTTAAATTAAGGTGAAAAACTGTTGTTGTTTTTTAAAATCAGAAGTGTCCACTTTATTTGAGGGCTGAGGGGAGAAGGTGTGTATTTTAAGTGTTTGGGAATGCAGCCCTAGTGTGTTGTATTGGGGTTATGCCACAGAGCATTATGGGGGTTCTATGTGGTGAGACATTTAGTGACGTTGGATATAGATTAAAAGTGAAGAATGATGGTTGAGCATTTTTTTTAAATATTATTCAATTCAAATTCGTTTTTTCAAATTACAGGAGAGCGAGGAGGTATATTACAAATAGTTTTCTTGGTTTTAGAACTTTATTTTTGTTTGCAGTTAGCAAGGCAAATTTAAATAAATTACACGAACTCCAGTAGCTAGCGTTACCAGCGCGAGTGTGCATTTATCTCCTCCAGAATGGTAGAATGGCCAAAGCTGTCGAAAATGTTGTGGATTTTTTGGGTTGAAGAACCATTTTCATTCTCTGGGGTACACGGAAAAGGTGCGAATTAAAAGCGAGGGTCGACCTCTGCTTGAGATCAGTTTCATGAAGAAGGTGAGGGCGTTCAATACTAACAAGAATCAAAAGTATAACTGGTTAAGCACATCACGTTCGTTATTGAGCTACAACCAGTGAGAAGATGATGCCACCAGTCCGGCTCCAAACAGGCCTTTTTCTTGTGACGTATTATGCGCAGTCATAAAGCTGTGACCTAAAATGACGTAACCATGCATTCATTCACTACATAAACTGTTCAGATTGATTTAATCTGTACAATAGTTTTCTTCACTCAGGTTGTTGCAGGTAATCTTTGGCCTTTTGGGGCACCTCCTTCCCAACATAAATATACATATATAGGGAATAGGGTGCCATTTGGGATGCCATCTTTGTGTGTGTGAGTCAGGATGTGTTTTGTGTCAATTAATTGATGGAAATGTTTCCCTCAGAAAGAAAGATGGATCGTAATGATGAGAGAATAAAAAGAGCTTTAAGACGCCGCCCTTATGTGGTAAATATAAAATATTTGTTTGTTTTGTCCTGTTTTTGTTATATTATCACATTTTAAATTGAGTGTTGTGTTGACAGTTGAAACCAGTGAGGGTGAACAGCCCTGATTCCGTGTTGTGGCCAACCGGCAAGGTGCACAGAAGGCCAAAGCCTGTAAGTCATATCTGACCTGAAACAAAAACACATACACATTAGTTATGCATTCTGCATGTACAAACTGCAGTTATCAGAATGAAAGCAAATGCAGATATCCCTATCTATCCTCATTGAATGCTGTCTTGACAGTCTACTTCAGTGCAGACCCCTCAGATCCACAAAAGGCCTGTAAGTTACATTCAAATTCAACCACATAACAGTACTTATATTATTTATTGATACACAATTCAAGGCCAAAATGACCAAAGCAGTGTTGAATTCATTCTTTACTGTTAACAGCCAATCATTGTGAGCTATGGGCAGGACCAAACATCTGGGGATGGATGGAGCGTCAATCCAGAGCCTCTCAGCCAGGTCAGACATCTCTGCTGTTCCCATAGAGACACAACAGATAGATCAATCTGTTGATTCATATGGCCATTTTGGTTGGGTTGGTTGAATTGACAATCATCCATTTGAGATGCTAAAAAATCCTATACTATGGAAGGTCTTTAGCCCCACCCCTAATGTTATGGGAGTTGCAATGATTGCATTTTCAGTTACCCATGTATTGCTCACTACTTGTACAACCATGTTGGATTGCCTATGTATTCTACATTTCCTTGAGGGTTAATGCCAGTGTATTCTATGGCTGCCATGAGTACATGCCTTTCTCTGTCTCCTCAGTCTGGAAGGGTGACTCGGCTGATAGAGAGAAAAAATGATGACGTGATCTCATCCTCCAGTTCTGATGACTTTTCCATCTACTCCTTCACTGACTGTGAATCGGAGGTAAGAGTTGTACCCTACCGTCCATGGCTTTGTTGAGTGACATCACTGTGAGGAGGATGGTCTCTGACTAGTTGACTCTGATACACAGTGTGATGATGAGGATCATGAAAGGAGGACACCACCTCTGAAAGTTGAGAATGGAAAGGTGACAAAGCTTGACGTGAGGGATATGGACGAGGATGATGATCTGTCTCTCCACTCCTTCGATGAGTCAGACTTCCTGGTAAGTTCTGCATATATCTTCTTTTTTTTAAATATATACATGGGGGATTGGAAATGATGCAGGTAATTACTTATTGAGTGTAGTCATGTATATGCAATGTGTATAGAGTAGTTAGAAAGTATTTCTACAGCTTGTGTTGAAGATAGCACTTTCCTATATGTTACTTTACTTTCTGGTCCGACAGAGCCCAGGGAAGGTCTCAGGTCCTGTATCTGTCAAGAATGGCCTCTCTCCTCTTGTGACCTCAGCACACCGGACCCTGGCTGAAGCCCTACGGGCCCTGCCCTCTGCTGTAGGCTCTCCCTACCCAGTAAATGTCCCAAGGCCTCTGACTCCTCTCAGCCCTGTCATTATCGCTCTGCCCCGAACAGAGAACTTCCCATACCGCCACAGCCCTCGCCTGGCTCCCATCACCAACCTGAGCGAGACCGGCAGGAAGCTGCTCCAGGAAATGGCTGGAGTGGCCCCACAGGTGAGAGGAAATACAAGAAGGGAATATTGGCCTTAAGTCCTTCTATAGTATTGCATAAGTCCTTCTATAGTATAGTATAGCTCAAGAGAAGAGAAAACCCATAAGCTTACATTACTTTATCTCCTTGTCCAAAATATTCAGGAAGGGAAGGTCAATAAGAAAAAGAAGGGCAAGGCCAAAAAAGTAGTAAAACAAGAGAAGGCCAGTAAGATACAACAGATGGGAAATGTTGGAGAAAGTAAGGAGGAGGACAAGAAAGAGGAAAAGAAGAGTCTGAGGAAGAGGTTAGGAAATAGAGGAGGGAGAAGTGGAACATAACCAGGGAATACTAGACTAGAGAATTAGAGAAATAGAATGAGGTAGCAGAGAAAGAGCAGCTATCTGATGTGTAATTGCAAACTTAAGCAATAAGGCACGAGGAGGTGTGGTATATGGCCAATATATCACGGCTAAGGGCTGTTCTTTATCACGACGCAACACGGAGTGCCTGGATACAGCCCTTAGCCGTGGAATATTGGCCATATACCACAAACCCCCGAGGTGCCTTATTGCTATTAACTGGTTACCAACGTAATTAGAGCAGTAAAAATAAATGTTTTGTCATATTCGTGGTATACGGTCTGTTATAAACTGGGTGGTTCGAGCCCTGAATGCTGATTGGCTGACAGCCGTGGTATATCAGACGGTGTACCACAGGTATGACAAAGCATTTAATTTTACTGCTCTAATTACGTTGTTAACCAGTTCATAATAGCAATAAGGCACCTTGGGGGTTTGTGGTATATGGCCAATATATCACGGCTAAGGGCTGTATCCAGGCACTCCGTGTTGTGCATAAGAACAGCCCTTAGCTGTGGTATATTGGCCATATACCACACCCCCTCATGCCTTATTGCTTAAATATACCACGACTTTCAGACAATCAGCATTCAGGGTTCGAACAACCCAGTTTATAATACTATTTATTCTCCTGTGGTTTTTGATTGACAGGTTTCTTCAGTGGCTGCTGCCCAAACTGAGATGTTCAAAGAAATAATCGCCATCTATTGTTTCTACCACACACACACACACACACACACACACACACACACACACACACACACACACACACACACACACACACACACACACAGATTTTGAGTATTGGTTACTCCTACAACACACACAAATGTAATTTCAGAGACAGGAACTATGATTAGCAAAATACATATATTGGTCTCATTCTTATCTTTTGAGACATGCAGCATTATTAACAAAACAAAAATGATATTGATCCCCATACAGCCTATGATAATGAGTTGGATTTACATGTTTAGGCTTGGAAATATAGCCAGGAGAAGCAGGGTCAACATCTCTACTCATGCCATAAGTGCCATGACATCTTTAGTAACCACAGAGAGATAAGACCTCTGTCTCCACAGTCTCCTCCAAAGGACTGCACCAACCTTAGGGCAGTGTCACTGGTATTGGGGTCTTAGGTCTCCTTTGGCCAAAGTGAAGAGGTGAGGGCCCCTTACTGGTCTCCTTGCAATATCTGGTCTCCCACACAGAGATGGAAATCTACACCTGTTTAGACCCTGGAGGATATGGCTTCAGATGAGAGATGCAGAACGTAAAATCTTCAAACACATTGAAATGCAAATTCAGAACCATTGTACACTGAAGTGGAGCATGCATCTGGTCTGAAGCATGTCAAAAGAGTGCAAATGAACTGGGACTGGAGGACTGTATCACATTTTAACTAAATTAGCATGTATCTGATGTAGCTACACTTATCTGTACTTGAATTGTGCTGTTTGAAACGTGCATTTCCAATAAAGCTTTTTAAATTGCAATTATTTGTGTCAGACAGATTTTTGTCTTAATTAATTACATCAGGGGTTCTTAAACTTTTTACAGCAAGGGAATATTATTGTACTGATATTATCTTACCTGTTATCAGTGGAGGGGGTTTATTCTGCTGCTCTGGAATGTATCCCACGGTAGGTGGCGGTAGTGAACCAATAAATAGTTGGATTGCTCGCCAGAAACCCAACCAGGCAGGTAGGCTGTTGTTACCATGCAACGAGCAGACGCTTGTGAAAAGTACTAGCTACAAAATTGGCTAAATGCCTGTTGCTGTATACATAGCGCGCGTGTGTGTATGTTGCTAACCTAGCTAGTTAGTTAGCCATTCATAAAGTTCCTAACGTTACATCATGGCAGACGGCTGGAGCACCGACATCGGAGAGGTTGCCTACCGTTCCCGGGATGTTGTCAAAAACCTTACAATTAAGTAAGTTGCAGTTGGCCTTTGTGTGGCTTTTATTCCTTGCATTGCCATACAAGCAAGACACTGTCTTTAGCTAATGTTAGCTCTCAAAGCAGATGATGATAAACACCCAGTATATTGCTTGAGTTGCCTGAGTTTGCCATGAAAACATGGCATTTGTTTATATTTACAATGGTGTTTACAGGATCCGTATTCAGAGAGTCACCTTCGCAGCAGCCCTCTCTCAACACCTTCAGCAGCAGGTTTTTGACTCAACAGGAGAGGGGAGGCATTGAGCTGGACACCCTCAACTCACAGGCTCAATCAGGTATTAACACTGTTTTGAAACAGAAAGATGTTAGATGCTTCTTAGTTGAGTAGATGTTATTTTCGTGGTGGCTAGATATAGACCAGAACATCTTGGTTTTGTTTTCAGCTGGAGATGGTGAGGAGTTAGTGGTAGGCAGGCAGGAGAAGCTGTTCAGTCAGGTAGGTCCTCTACCAGTGTCCTTATAACAAATAAGACTTCACTGTTTAGGATAGTTTGATGTTGCATAGTAAGGTGTGTGTGTGTGTGTGTGTGTGTGTGTGTGTGTGTGTGTGTGTGTGTGTGTGTGTGTGTGTGTGTGTGTGTGTGTGTGTGTGTGTGAGCACACACAATATGAAGTGGTTTTGTTCCAGAGTGAGTCAGTATGCCAGACTCCACTGGAGAGACAATACCACAGAGATGATGGCTCTGGAGCGGGCAGACTGACCTGCAGGATTTTCACCTACACTGATTCTGACTGCTATATCAATTGGGAAGGGGTGGGTTTTTACTGAATCTCCATTTCTGTAATGGTTCTGTAACCACAGATGCTGGGAGAGGGGCAGCAAGTACTGGGTGAGGATTTACTAATAAATAGACATGAAACTAAAGAAGAACAGAGTCTGGACAAGAGAAACAAAACATTATCAATGCAGACACAGGAATGAAACTGAGGAAGTGACAGATATAGGGGAGGCAATCAATGACGTGATTGAGTCCGATGAAGCGTGTAACGATGGTGACAGATGTTTGTAATGATGAGCAGCCTGGAGACCTCGTGCTCCAGAGAGGGGGAGCGGGAGCAGATGTGACAATTTCATTATTCAAAACAAAGCATTTACCTAATTTCTGTCCCAAAGAAACGTGAGTGTTTTAAAGCTGTTTTTGATATACTCATTACAGGATTCCCAGAGTATGGTGACGCAGGTCAAGTCCAACCCTACCTTCCTGGCACATAGGATGGCCAATGTCAGACACAGACGACATGACAGACACCCAGTGTAGGTCCCTGTTACTCACCAACGTGAATTATTATTAAAGGGAATGTAACTGAAGCAACATGTCACGGCTGTCTTCCTCTTCTTACTTTGAAGAGGTGTAGCAAGGATCAGACCTATACGCAGCGTGGTAGGTGTCCATGTTTTAATATAGAAAACTGAACATGAACACAAATACAAAAACGTGAACAAACCAAAACAGTCCCGTGTGGCACAAACACTGACACAGGAAACAATCACACACAAAATACCCAAAGAACATGGCTGCCTAAATATGGTTCCCAATCAGAGACAACGATAAACACCTGCCTCTAATTGAGAACCAATCTAGGCAACCATAGACTTACATAAACACCTATAATGAACACAACCCCAAAACTCTCCAAAAACCTGCTAGACAGTACAAACACTCTAGACGAGACAAAAGCACACAAACCACCCTCGTCACACCCTGACCTAACCAAAATAATAAAGAGAACAAAGATAACTAAGGCCAGGGCGTGACACAACATTGATGTGTGATGTGCTGCTTTGAAGACAAACAGTGTACCGGTATGTTCACATTACACCATACCCTTGTATGCAAAATGTGTTTGTGGTATTCTGTTGGTCTGCAGTGACAGCACCGTCCCCAAGTCCAGGCTGATTACCTGGGAGCCCTCGAAGGACTTTATGAAGATCAGCTACGTGGTCAACACACCTGTACAGACCATGCACATCATGGGGGACCTGGGACCACCAGGCAAGTGAGTAGCACAAGGGAAAAAACCACTATGTAGCCTGTGTACTTATTACACTGCTTTGTATGTAATAACTTTGAAGTACATTCCAATTCAGGAATTGAAAAGTGGCATTGTATTCTTGTATTCCTCAGACTTGGCCAAAACGAGAAGGAATGCTTGTTGTGCACGATAAGAGCAGATGGAAATGGAGTGATTACCATCAAACCAGACATAAACAAAGTTGTTTCATCAGCAAAGGTCATCTCAAGTCTGATTTTATTTGTCACATGCCGAATACAACAGGTGTAGTAGACCTTACAGTGAAATGCTTATTTACAAGCCCTTAACCAACAATGCAGTTTAAGAAAAATAAGTGTTAAGTAAAAAATAATTATTTTGGACCTAGACTTGGTGCTCCGGTACCGCTTGCCGTGCGGTAGCAGAGAGAACATTCTATGACTAGGGTGGCTTGAGTCTTTGACAATTTTTAGGGCCTTATTCTGACACCACCTGGTATAGTGGTCCTGGATGGCAGGAAGCTTGGCCCCGGTGATGTACTAGGACATACTCACTACCCTCTGTAGTGCCTTGCAGTCAAAGTCTGAGCAGTTGCCATACCAGGCAGTGATTCAACCAGTCAGGATGCTCTCGATGGTGAAGCTGTAGAATTCTTTGAGGATCGAGGACCCTAGAGGTGCCCCCGTGTTGAGGATCAGCGTGGCGGATGTGTTGTTACCTACCCTTACCACCTGGGGGCGACCCGTCAGGAGGTCCAGGATCCAGTTGCAGAGGGAGGTGTTTAGTCCCAGGGTCCTTAGCTTAGTGATGAGCTTTGAGGGCACTATGGTGTTAAACGCTGAGATGTAGTCAATGAATAGCAGTCTCACATAGGTGCTTATTTTGTCCATGTGTGGAGTGCAATAGAGATTGCATCATCTGTGGATCTGTTGGGGCGGTATGCAAATTGAAGTGGGTCTAGGTTTTCTGGGATAATGGTGTTGTGAGCCATGGCCAGCCTTTCAACGCACTTCATGGCTACAGATGTGAGTGCTACGGGTCGGTAGTCATTTAGGCAGGTTACCTTAGTGTTCTTGGGCACAGGTACTACTATTACAGACTCCGACAGGGAGAGGTTGAAAATGTCAGTGAAGACGACTGCCAGTTGGTCAGAGCATGCTCGGAGTACACGGCCTGGTAATCTATCTGGCCCTGCGGCCTTATGAATGTTTACCTGTTTAAAGGTCTTACATAGGCTGCGGAGAGCATGATCACACAGTCATCCGGAACAGCTGATGCTCTCATGCATGTTTCAGTGTTACTTGCCTTGAAGCGAGCATAGAAGTTATTTAGCTCGTCTGGTACGCTCGTGTCACTGGGCAGCTCTCGGTTGTGCTTCCCTTTGTAGTCTGTAATAGTTTGCAAGCCCTGCCACATCCGACGAGCGTTGGAGCCGGTGTAGTATGATTCGATCTTAGTCCTGTATTGACACTTTGCCTGTTTGATGGTTCATCGGAGGGCATAGCGGGATTTCTTAAAAGCTTCCGTGTTAGAGTCCCGCTCCTTGAAAGCGGAAGCTCTACCCTTTAGCTCTGTGCGGATGTTGCCTGTAATCCATGGCTTCTGGTTGGGGTATATACGTATAGTCACTGTGGGGACGACGTCATTGATCCACGTATTGATGAAGCCAGTGATTGATGTGGTGTACTCCTCAATGCCATCGGAAGAATCCCAGGAACATATTCCAGTCTGTGCAAGGAAAACAGTTCTGTAGTTTAGCATCTGCTTCATCTGACCACTTTTTTATAGACTGAGTCACTGATGCTTCCTGCTTTCATTTTTTCTTGTAAGCAGGAATCAGGAGGATAGAATTATGGTCAGATTTGACAAATGGAGGGCGAGGGAGAGCTTTGTACGCATCTCTGTGTGGGGAGTAAAGGTGGTCTAGAGTTCGGTTTTTCCCCCCTCTGGTTGCACATTTAACATGCTGGTTGAAATTAGGTCAAACTGATTTAAGTTTCCCTCCAGTAATGTCCCCGGCCACTAGGAGCGCTACCTCTGGATGAGCGTTTTCCTGTTTGCTTATGGCGGTATTCAGCTCAGTGAGTGCGGTCTTAGTGCCAGCATCGGTCTGTGTGTCGACAGCTATGAAAAATATAGATGGAAACTTTCTAGGTAGATAGTGTTGTCTGCAGCTTATCATGAGATGCTCAGGCGAGCAAAACCTTGAGACTTCCTTGGATATCGTGCACCAGATGCTGTTCTATCCTGCCGATAGTGTATAACCCGCCAGCTGTATGTTATTAATGACGTCGTTCAGCCACGACTCTGTGAAGCATAAGATATTACAGTTTTTAAGGTCCCGTTGGTAGGATATATGTGCTTTTAGTTCGTCCCATTTATTTTCCAGCTATTGTACGTTGGCTAACAGTGCGGATGGAAAAGGCAGATTAGCCATTCGTCGCCTGATCCTCACAAGGCACCCCGATCTCCTTCTGCGAAATCTACATATTTTTTTCCTACGAATGACAAGGATGAAGGCCTGTTCAGGTGTCTGGAGTAAATCCCTCTCGTCTGACTCATTACAGAAAAATTCTTTGTCCAATTCAAGGTGGGTAATCGCTGTTCTGATGTCCAGAAGCTCTTTTCGGTCATAAGAGACGGTAGCAGCAACATTATGTACAGAATAAATTTCAAACAATGCGAAAAAACTAACAAAATAGCATGGCTGGTTAAGAGCCAATAAAACGTCAGGCATCCTCTCTGGCGCCAGTACAACTTTATAAGTCCATGTTACGGGGAACAAAGATAATTTGTTTTTCTGAAGGGTTTGGTCACAGATCTGCCAGTTCAGATCAAATTCCACATCTTGTTGCCTGCCTCAGGACTCAAACCAGTGACCTTTCAGTTACTGGACTAATTCTCTATCTTCCACCTTCTAACTTATTTTTTTATTTCTCATTTATTTAACCAGGTAGGCTGGTTGACAACAAGTTCTCATTTACAACTGCGACCTGGCATCGGCGTCCTAGGCAAAGTTCCCTTTACACTATCCCATGTGCGTGTCTCATGATCTGTTAATGAAGTAGTCCTGCCTGTAAGTTTAATATCAGTGTCACCCTCAGCTCAGGAGGGCATTACATCTTGGTCTAATGGTCAAGCCACTGGTTTTTCCCATGGGAGGCCCGGGTACAGATCCTGCCCATGAAATATGCACACCTCTCCCAAAGCAAAATTCCACTACCACCAATGTAGTGTTTTTTTTGCAAACAGCAATGGTGTAATGCCCCTTTTGTCTCAAACCCGGGTCTCCCTGCCCGTAGGCAAACAAATATATTTTAGTGAATTCAGGAGTTCGCCCCAAACAGGTTTTGAACCTGGGTCCATCAACTGTCAAGCCAACACCTTAAGTGCTACGCCAAGATGCCCAAACCTTTCGTTGAGGTCGCTCGGTGTTGGATTAAGGTTGCTACATTACCTCCTTCCTTGGGGAGAGCTTGCCCCCACACTTCTTTATAGCAAGTCTCTCACATGTACACATCTTTGATGGCTTCACAGGCACTATCCCACTTCTGATACCAATGTAACAAATTTGGGGGTAGCTCCAACTGGGACTTGAACCCCGGTCCAGTGACTAGCAAGCCAACACCTTATCCATTACCTCAAGAGATCAGAAGGTGTTAAGTGTTGGGTTAAGCTTGCTACAATATATACTTATATAGGGCAATGTGTGATCTGGGTGAGGCAGCATTGCCACTAGTGCTCCCAACACAGCCAAACACCTTCTTAACCTTACCTAACCTAAAGTCAAATACATTTAGACAAACCACCATGTGAGCAGCAAGTTTAGGGTTAATGGAGTGAAGTTGGTGATGGGTAGGACCACCAGTATGAACTATATGTCTATGAAGGTATTACAAACGGGATGGATGCTCTTCATCAACACCATCTTTTCTGTGAAACTAGATATCAGCAATCAATCAACAAGACTAATGAAATGGAGCAAATGAAGACGTTAGATCTGCTAAAGGTAATATATTATATTCTGAAACTCATTTCTTAGTGGTAGAGCTTGTATATGATCTGTCAACCCTGAGAGGGACGCTCTCTCTCCTCCCCTTCCCCCATCTCTCTTTGCATGTGCCTCGGCAAAGTTTCCCCTAGATACAGATCTAGGATCAGCTTCCCCTCCCCAAACCCAACAAGGACCACTAGCGGGGGGAATTCAAACCTGATCCAAAGCCAGGGTCTATTTGGGGAACTTGTCCCATCCCCCACAACTCTACATGTGGATGCGGCTTTCTCCAGCTCACCATGCTCACAAAGAAAACAGCAGTGCATTTCAGCTGTAAGTATTTTGAAGTTATGAAAGAGATTTGCGTCAGTTCAAATCTGGCATCAGGACAAAATGTGATTCATAGTCACGAATATATTTTAAGTATTTTAATTAAACTCAAACGATAAATGGTAAATGCAATTTTCGAATATACGGGTTCACTGGATCTCCGCGCAGGGTAGATCAGAGAACTGTGGAATGTACTCAAAATAGTAGTTTTATACTATGACAAGTTTATTCTCAACTTGTCCAGTTGGCCTATCATAGTAGTGGTTTAGCATGGTTCATACTCTTGCTCCTCCTTTGTGGACCCCCAAACTTGTCCAAGCCCCTTGGCGTTTTCCTTCTCCACATCTGGTTGTTGGGTAGAGCAGCTCCATCTTGAGTCCCCCTCGACCATTCACTGAAACAGTTCCTAATATGGTATTGTCCAGTATTCTAAACTCCTGGTTGGTCTAGAGAGATGCACCCCTCCTTTCTCCAGACTGTCCACAGCTTTTATGGCCTGTGGTGGTCAGTTTTTACACACCTACCCCCCTCTGTATTATGTGTGTGTGTGCAACAAAACATAATTCACCTTCAATCAATATGCTAACAGCCTATAGTGCATAAACATAAATCCTAACAGTTACTAGCGATATTATTTTAAATTAATTTACCTAGCTTCGTTATTATTCAACAATAACTCGGCCAATGTAGTTGTAGCGGGCCACATTTCGTCGATGCATGGAAAAGTATTAGCTATGGTGAAGCATTATGTTAGCTAGCTAGCAGCATTTTTCCTGGCTATACTGATAGGTTAATTAGCCGGCTAGCTGCTAAAGGTTGCTGGAGTAGACATTAATACATTCCGGAATTGATTATTATTGCATTGCTTATCTTTGCTATGATGTTTTAGATGTTCTCATATGAAAGAATTTTGTGTTGTGCATAATGTTAAATTCCATACGAGTAATGTTAAACTAGCTACTGGTAGCTAGCTACATTGTATTGCAAATGTGGTCCTAGCTCGTTAACGTTAGCTTTCCTGTGGCAGGACGAGTTATTTGCACAAGTCACAATGTGAGACATTTTGTTTAGAGGTGATTGTATTTTGAAATGGCAGCTAGGGATAGGCATTTGGAATATTTCACTATTCAAATATGGATATTGTAAGAAAAACTTTTATGCTCATATATGCTTGAAGCCAAGATGGGCCTTTGTATCTATGCATTGGCCTTTAGTAACAAAGGGCAAAGCAAATGAACTTATATTGCAGGTGTGTTTGCAGTATGTTGCACAACCTGCTTCTGGCATGCCATACTAATGTTTCCACATACAGCCAAGAAAACAGGAACTGGGTCAACCGCAGAGGTCTAAGGGACTTCATCTTGTGATGACATATCTGCTGATGGCTGGAAGACACACACACACCACCCACGCACATTCACACTCAAACACAGAGAACCACACACACCGCATTAATACCTAATAGAGCTTCTAGGGATCCTAAGCTTATGAACATTGTGCACCCGCGGCAGTTGGGAAATTCAAAACAGACATTAAGCAAGGGACATTCTTCAACAACAATGGTGGACCAATAAGCATGGACTACGCCCGGACCAGAGCCAACCAGAGGACCAGGACTTCAAAGAATCAACCTACTTTCTGTACTGTATATAATCTGTAATCAACCTGTTTTAGGGGCTCTCTTCTTTTAGCTCACTCGGAGTTCTAAGACGGAGCCCCGCATGCGCAGTACCAAATATATTTACTCTGAATAAACTGCTGATTGTTAAACTTTAACTCCTCGTCTGAGTCGATCCTTGACCGACTCGCTCACCTGTGCACCTCACCTTTTATCAACAGAACATCCGGATGGTCCAAATACATTTCTTTATTTTGGGAAAATATGTTTTGTTTGCAGCAGGACTGGCAGAGACAGTGCGGTGCTAGAAGGGAAGGTTTGATTGGGAGAGACAGTTGTTTCTGCCATAGGTAATCTGTCATACTATACATTTATTAAAGACATGTCTATTTTAAAATTGTTCTCGTCAGAATGTAGTAGAGTTAAAATGGTTATTCCATCAAACTTCCAATTATTAGAATAGTACACAACGCAGAACAGAACAACCAGGTTGAGGGTCAGTGGCCAAAGCCCGCGAACAGGAATATTCCAAGTTCAGACAGAGGGGGTAGTCAGATCGCTATGGTCGCCAGGAATTTTACTTTTGGTGTCTATTTTTAATTGTTACGCTACTGGTGCTGCCTGTTGATGTTAGGTAGGCAGCTACAGTAGCTGAATGATGTTAACATCTTCGGGGTTTATTTCATTAAATGTATTTTATTTCATCCGTGTGCTTGTCACCTACTAACACCCTGGTACTACCCGTAGCTCCCGCTCTCCTCAGTCCGAGAAAACACTGAGAGAGAAAGGTATGTGTTGTAGATTACTCCTTTGTAGAACTCCATAACGTGAAATAAATAAAACATCCCAAGGTTAATGCTGTAGATATTGTTATAAGGGGGTGTGAGGCTATTGAAACATGTCACTCAGAGTTTTATTGTTGTTATTAATGTAGTTTACAGAGTGCTAAAAGTGCTGCTGTTGCTAGCTAGCATGCCTTTCTGTGATGCAGACGGTTAGCTAAGCTGCCGACTGGTGTTGGCGTTGCATTATGGGAGATGTAGTTTGGTCCTCTAACGTCTGAATGGAATATATATGCGATTTCACGTTTTAACTTGTTTATGTTGCAGTGTTTTTTGTACATGAGTTGTTGTATTTTGGTACTGTCAACACTGAAAGCACCTAGCAATGTATTGGGGATGTGAGACAGGATATGTGTTTTGCCTTTCTTCATGCTCCTGTGTAGAACAACTTGTCAGATGGTGCATTGGAGACTGATGTGTTCCTGTCCTGTCTTTTCACAATAATATTGCAGATCAACATAAAAGCCTAAAAGACAGCCGTGGTGTCGCTCTTCATTTCTTGGTTCTCCTGTGGTACATAAGAAACCCGCTACAAGAACATGGATAAAAGCAGGAATCTCTCGTGCCAAGGTATGTAGCCAACCGTCAACCACCCCCCCCATTTCCTGCATTTTAAAGTGGCAATCGGCAGTTGCAAAATCAATTTTTGGACATGCAATTTAATGATATATAACCATTGATTCTTGAAGAATATAACTTATAATGCCTCATGAGCTTAGTTCAACTGTTGTACCCCATCAGAACTCAACATATAAGCATGTTTTACTTCAATGTGGGTAAACAAAATGTAAACAAACACTATATCGCCTCAAAACATGGTTAAACATGAATCAATCCACTAATGGGAGGGAAATGTAGCCTCAATTAGCTGTTATTGGCAGAGAGATCTCAAACTCTTTGTTATTGGTCTATTAACTTAGACCACCTGGGGATGTCACCAAGCAAGCCACCAATGCAAAACCTGCTGATTTAGAATGTCTTATGTAGATTGTATTTTCAATCAGCAACTATCAGGAAGTTACACTGATACATTTTTTTCATAGATTCATCAGCTGTTATACAAATATGATACAAAACACCAGCTGAGTGGCACCGGCTGCATCAGTGAGTATGAACCTGACAGCGAAAGCTCGAGTGACAGGTGTTCAGAACTTACTCGGCCTGGTAAATTTGTGATGGTAGACACCGGCTGCTTTCGTAAAGCAAGGGATCAGCCGCAGTCTACCGTCAAACTTACCAGGCTGAGTGAGTTCTGAACAAAAATGTAATGTTGTTGCTAGCTAATATGTGGATTTCTTGTTACTCTTATGTATGTTCCATCTTTTTGTGTTTTACAGGCAAGCCTGGGAAAGAACTGAAAAAACGCACTAAAGAGTCAAGACAGACACCAGAAAGAGACCCAAGAAGACTTGGACGCAGGGTCAGAGGACAGCGAGGGATGTTCAGAAAACACTCAGTCCGGTAAGTTGGTGAGGGTACACTTTGAGACTGCTTACCTGACACGGAGGAAGTCTTTTCTTTTTATCTCCTCTCCCTTACCTCCCTATGCCCTATTGTGTTGGACCATCATGTGTTT
Source organism: Salvelinus fontinalis (assembly GCF_029448725.1). NCBI lineage: Eukaryota > Metazoa > Chordata > Actinopteri > Salmoniformes > Salmonidae > Salvelinus > Salvelinus fontinalis. The sequence continues at coordinate 5,659 of NW_026602098.1, read as the reverse complement.
TAATCTTTCCTTTGTTTGCGATTAGGTTTGGAGAATGACTTCTCAACCCAAGAGGCCTAAGAGCAGCTGTGAGAGAGCATCAGTTTGGAAGCATTTGGGAAAATGTAGTGGTAAAGAAGGTTCCCGGCAAAGAGGGTTGCCTGTTATGGGTCAGAGCCAGCTCTCAAAAAAGAACATGTAAAGACAAAAAAACCTGGTGCTCAACAAAATGCAAACATACAAGGCTCTCCGCAGCCAGTAAAAGGCTAGCATGCCACGAAGCTGAAGTTCACACAGGTGAATGGGAGTGTTGTAAAAGACAAAAAGCTTTTTAGACATAGCTCTAAAATGCAGGTCCTAGTTGAGCTTGTGGGCTTGTTCTGCTCTTTTTTTCTTTTGTGGTGGAAAACTTAAGTGTGTCGAGCATAACACGTCAACCCTGTTACCAATAGATAAAGGCTAGACAATTCTTAGCAATTTTATTTTTGTCTGAAACTTCCAATTCAATGCTAGCTGTGGGATGGATCCTGGTTCAAGTCCAGGCTCTGTCGCAGCCGGCTGCGACCTGGAGACCCATAGATTGGTGCACAATTGTCCCAGCGTCATCCTGGTTAGGGGAGGGTTTTTATTTATTTTCGTTTTTTATTTTTGTTTTTATTCATTTGAATATGGTCTTTATAACAGAAGGTAAAATTAGGTGAACTTTTAGTTATGAATATGAACTGGCAATATTCTAGTGGCCATTCTTCGTTGCAATAAGCCCATGAAATAATATCAGTTTTTATGATGCTGGTAAAGATAGTACCTTTACCTAACTTCGCAGTGTAGCCTATAGGTTATACACTGTGTGTACAAAATAATAAGGACACCTTCCTAATATTTAGTTAGCCCATCCACCCCCTTTTGTCCTCAGAACAGCCTCAATTTATCAGGGCATGGATTCTACAAGGTGTTGAAAGTGTTCCACAGGGATGCAGGCCCATGTTGATGCCAATGCTTCCCACAGTTGTCAAGTTGGCTGGATGTCCTTTGGTTGGTGGAACATGAGCGTGAAAAACCCTTCAGTGTTGCAGTTCTTGACACAAACCGGTGTGCCTGGCACCTACTACCATACTCCGTTCAAAGGCAGTTGAATCTTTTGTTTTGCCCGTTTACCCTCTGAATGGCACACATACACTATCCATGTCTCCAGGCTTAAAAATCATTCTTTAACCTGTCCTGTCCCCTTCATCTACAAGTGACATCAATAAGGGATCATAGCTTTCACTTGGATTCACCTGGTCAGTCTGTCATGGAAATAGCAGGTGTCCTTAATGTTTTACATTTACATTTAAGTCATTTAGCAGACGCTCTTATCCAGAGCGACTTACAAATTGGTGCATTCACCTTATGACATCCAGTGGAACAGCCACTTTACAATAGTGCATCTAGATCATTTTAAGGGGGGGGGGGGGGGCAGAAGGATTGCTTTATCCTAGGTATTCCTTGAAGAGGTGGGGTTTCAGGTGTCTCCGGAAGGTGGTGATTGACTCCGCTGTCCTGGCGTCGTGAGGGAGTTTGTTCCACCATTGGGGTGCCAGAGCAGCGAACAGTTTTGACTGGGCTGAGCGGGAACTGTACTTCCTCAGTGGTAGGGAGGCGAGCAGGCCAGAGGTGGATGAACGCAGTGCCCTTGTTTGGGTGTAGGGCCTGATCAGAGCCTGAAGGTACTGAGGTGCCGTTCCCCTCACAGCTCCGTAGGCAAGCACCATGGTCTTGTAGCGGATGCGAGCTTCAACTGGAAGCCAGTGGAGAGAGCGGAGGAGCGGGGTGACGTGAGAGAACTTGGGAAGGTTGAACACCAGACGGGCTGCGGCGTTCTGGATGAGTTGTAGGGGTTTAATGGCACAGGCAGGGAGCCCAGCCAACAGCGAGTTGCAGTAATCCAGACGGGAGATGACAAGTGCCTGGATTAGGACCTGCGCCGCTTCCTGTGTGAGGCAGGGTCGTACTCTGCGGATGTTGTAGAGCATGAACCTACAGGAACGGGCCACCGCCTTGATGTTGGTGGAGAACGACAGGGTGTTGTCCAGGATCACGCCAAGGTTCTTAGCGCTCTGGGAGGAGGACACAATGGAGTTGTCAACCGTGATGGCGAGATCATGGAACGGACAGTCCTTCCCCGGGAGGAAGAGCAGCTCCGTCTTTCCGAGGTTCAGCTTGAGGTGGTGATCCGTCATCCACACTGATATGTCTGCCAGACATGCAGAGATGCGATTCGCCACCTGGTCATCAGAAGGGGGAAAGGAGAAGATTAATTGTGTGTCGTCTGCATAGCAATGATAGGAGAGACCATGTGAGGTTATGACAGAGCCAAGTGACTTGGTGTATAGCGAGAATAGGAGAGGGCCTAGAACAGAGCCCTGGGGGACACCAGTGGTGAGAGCGCGTGGTGAGGAGACAGATTCTCGCCACGCCACCTGGTAGGAGCGACCTGTCAGGTAGGACGCAATCCAAGCGTGGGCCGCGCCGGAGATGCCCAACTCGGAGAGGGTGGAGAGGAGGATCTGATGGTTCACAGTATCGAAGGCAGCCGATAGGTCTAGAAGGATGAGAGCAGAGGAGAGAGAGTTAGCTTTAGCAGTGCGGAGCGCCTCCGTGATACAGAGAAGAGCAGTCTCAGTTGAGTGACTAGTCTTGAAACCTGACTGATTTGGATCAAGAAGGTCATTCTGAGAGAGATAGCAGGAGAGCTGGCCAAGGACGGCACGTTCAAGAGTTTTGGAGAGAAAAGAAAGAAGGGATACTGGTCTGTAGTTGTTGACATCGGAGGGATCGAGTGTAGGTTTTTTCAGAAGGGGTGCAACTCTCGCTCTCTTGAAGACGGAAGGGACGTAGCCAGCGGTCAGGGATGAGTTGATGAGCGAGGTAAGGTAGAAGGTCTCCGGAAATGGTCTGGAGAAGAGAGGAGGGGATAGGGTCAAGCGGGCAGGTTGTTGGGCGGCCGGCCGTCACAAGACGCGAGATTTCATCTGGAGAGAGAGGGGAGAAAGAGGTCAAAGCACAGGGTTGGGCAGTGTGAGCAGAACCAGCGGTGTCGTTTGACTTAGCAAACGAGGATCGGATGTCGTCGACCTTCTTTTCAAAATGGTTGACGAAGTCGTCTGCAGAGAGGGAGGAGGGGGGGGGGGAGGGGGAGGAGGATTCAGGAGGGAGGAGAAGGTGGCAAAGAGCTTCCTAGGGTTAGAGGCAGATGCTTGGAATTTAGAGTGGTAGAAAGTGGCTTTAGCAGCAGAGACAGAAGAGGAAAATGTAGAGAGGAGGGAGTGAAAGGATGCCAGGTCCGCAGGGAGGCGAGTTTTCCTCCATTTCCGCTCGGCTGCCCGGAGCCCTGTTCTGTGAGCTCGCAATGAGTCGTCGAGCCACGGAGCGGGAGGGGAGGACCGAGCCGGCCTGGAGGATAGGGGACATAGAGAGTCAAAGGATGCAGAAAGGGAGGAGAGGAGGGTTGAGGAGGCAGAATCAGGAGATAGGTTGGAGAAGGTTTGGGCAGAGGGAAGAGATGATAGGATGGAAGAGGAGAGAGTAGCGGGGGAGAGAGAGCGGAGGTTGGGACGGCGCGATACCATCCGAGTAGGGGCAGTGTGGGAAGTGTTGGATGAGAGCGAGAGGGAAAAGGATACAAGGTAGTGGTCGGAGACTTGGAGGGGAGTTGCAATGAGGTTAGTGGAAGAACAGCATCTAGTAAAGATGAGGTCAAGCGTATTGCCTGCCTTGTGAGTAGGGGGGGAAGGTGAGAGGGTGAGGTCAAAAGAGGAGAGGAGTGGAAAGAAGGAGGCAGAGAGGAATGAGTCAAAGGTAGACATGGGGAGGTTAAAGTCACCCAGAACTGTGAGAGGTGAGCCGTCCTCAGGAAAGGAGCTTATCAAGGCATCAAGCTCATTGATGAACTCTCCAAGGGAACCTGGAGGGCGATAAATGATAAGGATGTTAAGCTTGAAAGGGCTGGTAACTGTGACAGCATGGAATTCAAAGGAGGCGATAGACAGATGGGTAAGGGGAGAAAGAGAGAATGACCACTTGGGAGAGATGAGGATCCCGGTGCCACCACCCCGCTGACCAGAAGGTCTCGGGGTGTGCGAGAACACGTGGGCAGACGAAGAGAGAGCAGTAGGAGTAGCAGTGTTATCTGTGGTGAGCCATGTTTCCGTCAGTGCCAGGAAGTCGAGGGACTGGAGGGACGCATAGGCTGAGATGAGCTCTGCCTTGTTGGCCGCAGATCGGCAGTTCCAGAGGCTACCGGAGACCTGGAACTCCACGTGGGTCGTGCGGGCTGGGACCACCAGGTTAGGGTGGGCGCGGCCACGCGGTGTGAAGCGTTTGTATGGTCTGTGCAGAGAGGAGAGAACAGGGATAGACAGACACATGGTTGACAGGCTACAGAAGAGGCTACGCTAATGCAAAGGAGATTAGAATGACAAGTGGGCTACACGTCTCGAATGTTCAGAAAGTTAAGCTTACGTTGCAAAAAAATAAAAATAAAATACAAGATCTTATTGACTAAAATGATATAGTACTGCTGGCTGGTGAAGTAGCCTGGCTAGCAGTGGCTACGTTGTTGAAAGTGAAGCTGGCTAGGTAACCTCGACAATTTCACTAAATTTCTCTAAACTACACAATTATCGTGGATACAAGGACAGCAAAGACAACTAGCTAACACTACGCTAATCAAGTCGTTCCGTTGTAATGTAAGTTTCTACAGTGCTGCTATTCGGTAGAAGTTGGCTAGCTAGCAGCGTTGGCTAGGTAGGAGGACGGCAGCGCGGCAGGCGAAAAATAGCTGGCTAGCTAACCGATAATTACTCAAAGCTACACAATTATCTTAGATACAAAGATAGCAGAGAAAACTATGTAGCTAGCTAACACTACACAAGTCAAGTCGTTCCGTTGTAATGTAATCGTTTCTACAGTGCTGTTAATTGGTGGCTAGCTGGCTAGCTAGCAGGGTTTACTACGTTACGTTACGTTAGGGCGAGAATACCTGGCTAGCGAACCTCAGCGAACCTTGATAACTACACAATTATCACCGATACAAAGACGGCTATGTAGCCAGCTAAGTAGCTAGCTAAGATCGAACAAATACAAATCAAAGATAGCAAAGACAACTGTGTAGTCAGCCAACACTACACTGATCAAGTCGTTCCGTTGTAATGCACTCGTTTCTACAATGCTGCTATTCGGTGGCAAGCTGGCTAGCTAGCCGTGTTGGCTACGTTGCGTTACGTTAGGGCGAAAATAGCTGGCTGGCGAACCTCAATAACTACACAATTATGTTTGATGCAAAGACGGCTATGTAGCTAGCTAAGATCAAACAAATCAAACCGTTGTACTGTAATGAAAATGAAAATCAGACCGTTGTACTATAATGAAATGTAATGAAAAGTTATACGGTAGACGGTGGACGTTTGCTAGCTGCTGGGCAGATAGCAGTGTGGACTACGATAGGCGACGAAATACGATGATTACGCAATTATCTTTTATACACAGACGGCTAAGTAGCTAGCTAAGAAGAAATTGCTAAGGTTAGACAAATTAAACCGTTGTACTATAATGAAATGTAATAAAATGTAATGAAAAGTTATACTACCTGCAGAGCGAATGCAAATGCGACCGCTCGCTCCAAACCGGATGTCACGGATGT
>NW_026602097.1:0-25097 GCF_029448725.1 Salvelinus fontinalis | reverse complement strand
TGAGACGACATTATGAAACGAAACACGCGGACAAAAACAAGAATATGGACATGGAACAAAGGCTACAAAAGGCAGAGGAATTAAAACGAGGCCAGGCTGCTGTCAAGGCCAGTTTTATTTTGGCAGAAGAGATCGCTAAATCAGCCCGGCCATTTACGGAGGGGGATTTCATCAAAAACTGCATGATTAAAGTTTGTGACGAAGTTTGCCCAGAAAAAAGGCAACTCTTTTTAAATGTGAGTCTGAGCAGAAACACCATTGCCGAGAGAGTAGACCAGTTGTCCATCAATCTAAAAGAGCAGCTTGTGAAAAAGGGAAAAGATTTCATTGCATATTCCTTGGCTGTGGATGAGAGCACCGACATTTCTGACATTGCCCAGTTGTCAATTTTCATCCGCGGAGTGGACTCCAGCCTAAGCGTGACAGAGGAGTTTTTGGCTTTACGTCCTATGCATGGCACAACTACGGGGCATGATTTGTATGAAGAGGTGTCAAGATGTGTAAATGAGATGGAGCTGCCTTGGGAAAAACTCGTGGGTTTGACAACCGACGGAGCACCTGCGATGTGTGGACACAGGAGCGGACTGGTGGCGAAGATACGGGAAAAGATGCAAGAGGAAAACGCGACAGGTGAGCTGACAGCTTATCATTGTATCATACACCAGGAAGCGTTGTGCGGTAAAGCCTTGAAAATGGAGCATGTAATGATCATCATCACGCGCACAGTTAACTTTATCAGAGCCAAAGGTTTGAATCACCGCCAGTTCAAGGCATTTCTGACGGAGTTAGAAACGGAGCATGGTGATTTGCCTTATCACACAGAGGTGCGATGGCTAAGCCAGGGAAAGGTGCTTCAAAGATGTTTCGAGCTTCGTGAGGAGATTTGTCTGTTCTTGGACAGCAAAGGGAAAGACACAACACAACTCCGAGACGAAATGTTTCTGTGTGAAATGGCTTTTCTGTGTGACATTACGAGTCATCTGAATGCAATGAACTTGCAGCTGCAGGGTCGGGATCATGTCATCTCTGATATGTACAGTACAGTGAAGGCATTTAAAACCAAACTGACTCTGTGGGAGACGCAGATGCGGAAAGAAAATTTGAGCCACTTTCCCAGCTGCCAGACCATGAAAGAGAAGCTCTCTACCAGTGCGTTCCCGAGCGCACAGTTGGCTGATAAAATAGGTATGCTTGCCGCTGACTTTCGACGCCGATTTGCTGACTTTGAAGCACAAAAAAGCAGGTTGGAACTGCTCGGTAACCCATTTGCTGTTGACGTGGAAAGCTCACCACCAAACCTCCAAATGGAGTTGATTGACCTCCAATGCAATGATGCACTGAGGGCAAAATATGCGGCAGTGGGTGCTGCGGAGTTCGCCCGTTTCCTCCCCGACACAATGCCCCAGCTGCGCATCCAGGCTGCTCAAACGTTGTCTATGTTTGGCAGCACATACCTGTGTGAACAACTGTTTTCTTTGATGAACCTGAACAAAACATCACACAGAAGTCGACTTACTGCTGAACACCTCCACTCAATTCTGAGGATTTCCTCAGCTCAGAGCCTTACCCCGAACATTGATGAACTTGTGGAAAAGATGGGACACCACCAAGTATCACCCTCAACCTCAAACAAGTGAACATTACTGTGCAATCACATATTTAGAGTTTTTACTCAGTTCAAGTTTAAAAGTTAAAGTTTAATATTTGTTTTCACTGCATGTTACTTCTCCTTAAACAAAGTGTTGTTTTTGATTAATAGATTTTTGCACTTTATTTTATTGTATTTCAATCCAATTATATTTAAAAAATATTTCAGTTGAGTGGATGATAGAAAATTGCTATTATTGTTTTTTTCTTTGAAGTAAATTTAGCCCACTTTTGCTAAAATAGAAAATATAGGCTACTGATGGTGCCTTGAATACCGGTTTCTTTCATTTAATGTTCATGTTATGGGGATTTTTATATAAAGGAAATTTGTCTTTTGTGTCTGTTGAAAATTAAAGATTACTGACAGAGCCATAAGAAAATATTGCTTTATTTATCTGATCATATTGGAATATATTTGTTAGGTTTTCAGTAGGTTCAATTAGGTTCACTAGACTATATGCGTCATTTAAAAAATTTTCAATGAACATTCGAACAGTCCGGCCCTCGGCTTGTAGCTAAATTTTTTATTTGGCCCTCCGTCCATTTGACTTTGACACCCCTGCTGTAGAGGAAAGGCTGTGCAACCACTGCACAACAGCAGAACCTGAGACGGAGCTGCATTTCCTGACAAAATGTAAAAAATATAAAACAATTAGAGAGTGCCATTTCCCCAAATTTGAAACTCTTATTCAAGGTTTCAAAGACCTCTCTGATGAGGATAGGCTACCCGTCCTGTTGGGGGAGGACGCAGAGAGCTGTGGGTTGGCAGCGCACTACATTGCTGCCTGCCATAAGTTGAGGGACAGTGTCTGACAGACCAATCAACCTGCACATGTACTCTACTGTATGTTTATTGTTATTGTTGAATGTATGATTATTTTGACACTTAGTTATTGTTGTTACTGTTGTCCCGTTGACCATTTTGATTCTCATTTTTATATTGTAAATAAGCTTTGGCAATATGTACATTGTTACGTCATGCCAATAAAGCAAATTGAATTGAATTGAGAGAGAGAGAGAGAGAGAGAGAGAGAGAGAGAGAGAGAGAGAGAGAGAGAGAGAGAGAGAGAGAGAGAGAGAGAGAGAGAGAGAGAGAGAGAGAGAGAGAGAGAGAGAGAGAGAGAGAGAGAGAGAGAGAGAGAGAGAGAGAGAGAGAGAGAGAGAGAGAGAGAGAGAGAGAGAGAGAGAACACATAGTATTCTTCAACTCTGATCAGAGGCTAAGATCATTCATGGGGTAATACAGCTAGTCTACAAACCTAACCCTCTCCTGATGTTAGACCTCAAACAGGATCCTCAATGGAAGAGAACATGGTAGGTTGCTGAGCACCATCACATCCTGTTCTATGTCTGCTCTCTTACACCACAAACTGATTAGCAGGCTGCTATAGCGACAGACCAGACCTCAGTCTCCCATCTCAGCCATGCTGTCAGATGATTGTATTCAATCTCTGGGCTGTTGCCACTTAGCCCTGCTACTGATAAGACCGCAATACCACTGAGTGTACAAACTAACCAGCGGCGTGAGAGAATGGGGGAAATAACCACCAACTCAGGCTCTCCTGGGTATCTACATGTGTGCTTTTACTATGTGTGTGTGTGGTTGTGTGTGTCTGATAAAAAGGGCCATCGCTACAACACATACTGCTTGTTTACGGTAGAAATGGCCTGTCATATCTCTCCGTGCACTCACCATTTGTTGCTGACAATGCATATTGATCTAATCTGGCTGTATAATTGGAGCAGGGGGTAAATATCAAAACTCATTAACACCATTTTGGAAATGACCCATTCCCCCCTTCATTCATCATGCAATGCCAGCTGGCACTATGAGCCTGTTGGAAGGCAGCGACCCTGGCTTTATTTCAGTGTTGAGATGTCCTCTCTATGTGCTGTCAATGAGTGGTGTCTACACTGCCTGTCTGTCAGTCCCTGGCCTTCCTCTCATTATGTGAATATGATAGGGTGATTGGCTGCTCAGCCTGCACTAATGTTAAGTGGAGTGAAGAGGAGAATGAACATCTCTCTATCTCACCCTCTCTCTTCGCACAGTGATAGAAACTGTACCATCACACATCCATCATACACATCTTTTTACACCTCAGCCCATCCTTCTCGGCGGCAGCCCCCCTCTTCCTCTGACAGACCGCAGAGAAGAGAGATAAACGTGCAGAGATCCCCAACCGTCAGACATAATGGCTTATGAATATAAATGTGGTTTGATTTGGTTGGTCTGACAGAGATACAGCCATGCAGGGAGAGAACGCAGAATACAGCAGAGCAACTGTTCATCTTAATGGAAAGTGCTTTGTGCCACGTTTCTGTGGCCCCGTAGATTGAGCTGACAACAAACACACAGTGGCATGTCACTTTAGTCCCTGGGGAGACAACACTATTCCCTTAAGGAGCCTTGCCATCACAGCCAAGATTCTAACTCTCAAAGGTACAGTATGTCTTTCTACAGACAGTGGCGTTCTCTCTCCCATTCTGCCTGCTGGCATCATCTGACCTGACTTCACAAAAACAACTCAAAAGCCCCCAAAGAAAAATCCTATGCTGCAACTTTTCTCATTATTATTCCACTTAGGTTTGATACTTTTGAAAGGTTGATTTGTTTGAACTGTGCATGCTCTTATTCATATGTGGGTAATTAGCAGGCTAGCAGTATTTAGAGAAACATGCTTAAAAATGCTTAAAAATACATGCTTAAAAATATTCCCTGGAGTGAAATACAGATTTTACAAATCTTTCAGCGGTCGTCTCTTTTACCCCATCAGCTCACTTATAAGAGCTGCTTATCTCATCTGATTGATGTGCCTCCTTTAGATAGAATGAAGAAGAAAATTGCGCGCACACACACACACACACACACACACACACACACACACACACACACACACACACACACACACACACACACACACACACACACACACACACACACACACACACACACTCTCGCTCTTTCCCTTCCTCCTACATCTTACATACATGGGCCAAGGAAGGTAATGAGCTTACCTGCACCATTATTAAATTTGAAGAGATCCAGCTCAAGCTGTTCCCATAGATACACTTCAGCTGAACATGTGGCACAGAAAACCAGCTCGGCCTTTATAAGTTGATTTAACTATAACAGTAAAATGGACTCTAGTCATTGCATTAACCTAGACAGTGAAATAACAACCAATTAAGTCCTCTCGTGACAACAGCTTGTCGCCAACTACAGTTTGCCACCATGTATAGTAAAAGTGCTCAGTGGGTGCTTCACTTCAGAGTGATGTCATTATTGAATGGACAACAACCTTTTTTTGTATACAGTTTCAGTTAAAGATTCAGCCTTAACACCTTCTAGGCACACCGTATGTAAAGTAAGTTTGAAAAAAGTTCAAACGTTTTTTTTCTCTTTTCACTTTCAGAGAAACGGTTATATTTTGTATTTCAGATAGAAAGGATCAGCTAGGATTCAAGGCATGCAATAACAACCACTACTACATTAACTGATCACGAAGCTAACTGAGCTTGCACCACCTGACCCAATACTTGACATGACAAAAGGCTACAGTTGCGGTATAATATATATTTTAATATATTGGCACCCTTGCACTTTACATTGGAGTGCAATGGAGCAGAATGTTCTGTTTTCTCTTTTGAAACTGTTTAAATTATTATTTTTACCTAGTATGCACCTGCAACTTACCACATGTTAGGTGAGATAAATTACACTTAAATGAGAATTACTTGCCTTCAACCAAATTATTTTGAATTTTGAATAATTTCGTCCAAGCCATTTCTTTTCATTTCTTAGGGAAAATCTACATTCCAGTTTAGATATTTTTCCCCTTAGTCCTGTGCACACACATGTGAACAAGAAAAGGTTTTTAAATTTCAATTTATTTTACAAGAAAAAGTGAATCATGCTAGGGTGCCGATATATTTGACCCCTAACACACAGAAATGTTACATGCTTTGTAACAAAGTGAAAAGGCCTAGGCTGACAGTATATGTATGTCATTAACTAGATAATGCAAGGTTATGGCAGCCGAACAATGCATCTGGCTGAGGATTGGGTTCTTGCAGATACACTATTCATTTTACCACCCCCCCCCCCCCCCCCCCGACTTTGCTGATAACTACTTTATTGAGGAAAAGCGGACTTACTATGCCTGCAATATGTGGTTATCTTAAGCTATCTTAAGATTAATGCACTAACTGTAAGTCACTCTGGATAAGAGAATCTGCTAAATGACTAAAATATAAATGTAAACAAATATCAATTTGGTACTACAACATATACATGGTGAAATTAATGCAATGTGAGGAAGACAATGGACAGAAATGTCATACATTCAATGAAAAGTAGATACAATAACGTGTAACTTCATACAGCAAAGTATTGTTGGTGGTAGGATGGTATTTTAACAAGAAAGGCTATCAGCTATTTGAATGGCGACTCTTCAGTGCTCCCTGAAGAGAAGAAGAGTCTTGTGTTCTCCAGACCTGAAGGACGGCAATACTCTGAACAAACCACTCAAGTGTTCATACACTCTACACAGACCCTCTCAGGACCCCTGAGTGTCTGGCAAACATGAGAGGTTTCCTATTCATCTCAACATCTAAATGACATGAGGAAAGATATGGAATGCAATTGGCCCTCTTCAGACACTGTAGGTTTAAGATCATGTTTATACACAACATGTTCTCTCATACCAAATGGCTTCTTCTATTTGAATACGATAGAGAAAGGAAAGGCTAAGCTAAACTACTGCCACTTTGATATACAGTACCTTGATAGGTTACAAGGAAAACACACTAAATCTTATCTATTTGGATATAGTTTGTCAGCACAAAGCATTCAAGCAGAAATAAAGATGGTCTGAACCCCAGGTTTCTTCCTGCCTCCTCCCCATCACTATCCTCCCACACGGACACAGCCCATTCCATCAAAGCAACAGACGCCACGCGTATGGCAGCCTTCACTGAGACAGCCAGCCCAGCCCTGACAGATAGCCAAGCCTAGCCCAGCCTGGCCCTGAGGACATACCTCAGTGTCTCAGTCATCACCGTTAAAGGGGCAGTGCAGTCAAAATCTCAATAACCTGTATAAAAAAAAACAATATTTCCAAACTATGGTGTCGAAATAACACTATCAAATTGTAAACATGATGATAATGCCCGTTTAGTGTAAGATTTTTTTGCCTGGAATTTCAGTCTTTTCAGGTGGGATGGAGTTTTTGGCCCAGAGCATGAAATCAAATTCTGATCTGATTATTCTAACCAATGACTGGTCTTCCTTTTTTGCATATGTATCCTCCTACTTCAAATGGATAAGCGGGGTAGATCACAGATGACCACAGGTGTCAAACTCATTCCACAGAGTGCCAAGTGGCTGTTGTTTCTTTGCTCATCCCTCATGATGAATTAAGGTGACTAATTCGTTTTTTAACTAGGCAAGTCAGTTAAGAACAAATTCTTATTTACAATGACGGCCTACCCCAGCCAAACCTTGACGACACTGAGCCAATTATGCACCACGCTATGGGACTCCCAATCACGGCCGGTTGTGATTCAGCCTGGAATCAAACCAGGGTCTGTAGTGAAGCCTCTAGCACTGAGGTGCAGTGCCTTGGACCGCTGCGCCACTCAGGAGCCCGAAGTAGTAAGGAACTCGCCACACATGGTTGTCTAAAACCTGCAGACACTAGGCCCTCCACGGAATGAGTTTGACGCTCCTGGTCTAGACGATCCTATCCGCTAATCAGGGCTGTGTATACAAATATATTTAAATGTGTATCAACACGCCAACATGAGCAGACTAAGCATTTCAATGGCAAAATGAGGCTCAGGGAAATAAATTATTGCAAATACATTTGGAGTTATTGTTATGAAAAAAAAGCACACACAGTGATTTATTAGACATACAGTGATGTTTAAAAAAAAATAATAATGTAATGGGGGCTTGAATATCATTATCATTTGGAGGCCATGCATATTCTCCCATCACCACGGGGGAGCAAGGGCATGGATTGGCTGTCAGTCTCCCTGTGTGTCAGGAGTGATAAGCCAGATCAGTGGCTGCTAAGAAACTATGAAATGGGCTAGTCAGAAATGAGATGCCAGTTATCACCCAGGGCCAGATGGGGGTGGGGTTGCTGGTGAGGGGGTGACAGGGGTACACTGTTCACTTGAACCAGGAGGTAGTATCACCAGCCTATCCTCTCTGTGTCACCACAGGCTTTAATTAGGGAGGCTTCAGGTCAAGCAGAAATTGTGTCATAGGGGCTGTTACTGTCCTCTGTCCTACTTTGAAATGTTTGCTAATGTGTGTTTTAGTGGTGTGGATCAATGGTCAGAGCTGTACTGGAGCAGCAGTTAGACTGCAGGTCAAACCGTGGTAAAGGCTGATATGTAGACTGACAGGAAGAGTCCGAGTCCATTAGTCAATTAACAGCAGTGGTCAATAAACACATTTCAAAGACAGACAATGCACAGTAACACATACTGTGGGGAGTAGTTAGTTGTCAATGCACGGAGTGGTATTGGTTAGTGCTATATCTTTATTTTGAACCCCAAATAGGAACAAGGTCCAAAATAAGTATCTGTCAATCATAATGCCAAGATATTAGCATAGTATTGCATTGCAGAATAAATCAATAAAATAAGACAATATAAGCCAGTGGTTTATTGCTGTTGGTTTTTATCAGGAGTGACATTAATGTCCTACCTCAAGTTCTGTCTTTAAATTATTCTTATACCAGGGGATTCCCAATCATCTTTTGTTGTTTCCACTCTCATAAAAATGGGATTAGAACTTGTTCAAAAAAGTTAATCATTGTGGATCCCAATTCCCCAAAGAAGCTTCACAGAATGTAATACATTCGTAAGTATGAAAGAACAATTTAGCCTTAGATTAAAAAAGTTGGGTGGATAGATTACACAGGGCCCTCAGAGAAACTTGCTAAGGAGAACAATAGTGCAGACTCATGAGTGTATATAATATCTGTAGGCCTATGCACCAACCAAGAAGACTATGATAGGTTTACTACTGACTCACTGTAATATACTGTAGTCTGTCCATCTTTACCAGACATGAAACAAGTCCGTTCTACGATAAATCCACCCTGCTACACGGACTGCATGGTGACCTGTGTGAGTCCATTTCACTCAGAATCTTTGATGAGTTAAAGTCAACCTGAACTTGTTAAGTGCATTTCCAAGTAGTTTCACACTGTGTAAGAGAGAACATATGGAATACAAATCCAACAGAATGTCCTCTTTGAGAGGTGTTTAGATAGCACTAGAGAATGTGTAATACCTTACAAACCATGTTTGTCTTTGTGGAGCTTTATTATATCTCACTACTCTGTATGGGAATCATAGGTTCTAAAGTCTATTTCAAGAGTGCGGTGGGTAGGCAGGGTACTTTGTGAATCCCCCACGGGTTGACTTAAGCACATCTTCAAGTAGACTAGTGTTATGCGGAGTCATGCCAACACTATCAGCACCTGTGTGTACTGCAGGGTAGGAAGCCTAGCTCTTCTCTGATTGATGAATGATGAAAGGTAAAGCAGAACATGTCTTTCTCTGCTTGAATGCAGCACATACACGATGCAAGAGATGCACATCTATGTTTGTAGACAGAGTTTTCAGTTGGAAAACTTTCAACATCCAGAAGGATATGTTATTTTAAAAGGTTTTTCAAGAGAGTGCAGAATATTTGCACTACAAGTGGAATTGAATATCTATGAATGTGCCTACATTCACATTAACATGTCCGCTCATGGACACCCACACCCACAATAGTTGGAAGTCATAAGAGATGATTCATGGCCAGGTTAGTGGCTGCTGAGCGGGTGGGGACTTATATGAGAAGTTTAGCACCTAAAATGGCTGTGTTTTTAAAAGGAACATTTCTCCACACTGTTAAACGGATCCCCAGAAGAAAGATGGAGGCATTAAGTGAGGACATGGACAGAGTGCACTCAGCACGGCCCCAGCATGCCTACTCAGCCAGAATATTTCACTGTGAAGATCTCACAACGCTCTGACATGGCAATGCATTATGGGAGCCCGTCTGGTGGAGGTTGGGGTTGATGTGTCTCAAAGCCTGACAACAGCTCTGGGCATTTCCATTAAAAACCACACAACTCAACATTACGACCTCTCCTCCAGGACCTGATGTGTTTTTCTTCACCTCAAGAAAAAAAAAAACAGCAACAGTTGCAGTTTTTGAAAGACTCATCATGAGTTCGCACAAACAGTCAAATAGGTTAAGATTGTTAAGTGCATTTTTTCTGAATGACGGAGATAGTGTGGCTGGTGGATATTGGGTTACGTGTGCCATACAGGGTTTCTACTAGAGCCTTGAGGCTGTGCTGACAAAGGAAACCAACACCATGATCATAGCAGCACAACACGCAAACACACACACTCAAACATTCCCTTATCTCCCTTGTGAGCCCCTACCACCTGACTACTGTGATGCGTTGTTTATTACATGTGGTCACACACACACACACACACACACACACACACACACACACACACACACACACACACACACACACACACACACACACACACACACACACACACACACACACACACACACACACACACACACAGGACGACGACTGATGTGAGCTGAGCCTTTCCTCGGGCAGGCTCTGAGAATTATAACACTATCATTTTAAATTGGATAGCAGAGGACATGGTGGATAACTGGTGTGCGTGTGTGTGTGTGTGTGTGTGTGTGTGTGTGTGTGTGTGTGTGTGTGTGTGTGTGTGTGTGTGTGTGTGTGTGTGTGTGTGTGTGTGTGTGTGTGTGTGTGTGTGTGTGTGTGTAACCCACTCCATCACCTGGACGTGAATCAAGCCCGCCACCAGCTGTATCTGCGAACAGGGACAGATGACAGAGTACAGGGGATATAAAGTGATGACAAGGACAGAGGACAGGGGACGGAGAACAGGGGATATGGCAGAAAGGACAGACAGAGGACAGGGGTCAGAGGACAGAGAGGACAGACAGATTTCAGGGGACAGAGAGAGAGAACAGGGGTCAGGGGACAGAGAGGACAGACAGATTTCAGGGGACAGAGAGAGAGAACAGGGGTCAGGGGACAGAGAGGACAGACAGATTTCAGGGGACAGAGAGAGAGAACAGGGGTCAGGGGACAGAGAGGACAGACAGATTTCAGGGAACAGAGAGAGAGAACAGGGGTCAGGGGACAGAGAGGACAGACAGAGAAGAGGAGTCAGGGGAACAAGCAGGGGTGCAGGTACTTACCAGTGAGTGGGTGAACTCTGGGGCGTGGTCGTTCTTGTCTGTGATGGTGATGGTTGCCGTGGATGTTCCTGTTAGTCCCACGTCTCTTCCCTTCATGTCCTGGGCTACGATCTCCAGCTCATACTGCGTAGTGGGGAGTGTCTGGAGGGACACACACACAGACATACACTGTGTCATAAAGTCTGTCGTTATCACACATCCATTTCAGGGGTTACACACAACACAATCATCATTAGACACAGGATTTGTTGAGGGAGACAAAATTATTCCACTTAATACAAATGATAACAAATGATTTACTGACTGACAAAAAGCAATTTAGACTGAATGATTGTTACGCCGGTGTGGATTCATTTCGGAGTAAACATATTCTAATAAAAACACACCCCCTTGGCGTCTTATTATGTTGACACTTTGTACATTTCTATCAAGCCTCTTAGAAAGCTCAGGAACAAAGCACCAGACTTTTGGAGGCATAGAGCCAGACAGGTACTGGAGTGTAATGATCACATAGTCACATAGCCCAAGTGACTCATACACACAAAACAAACAAAAGGGAGTTGCTACGGCATGGTCTCCTGTCTGGGGGTGGTAGTGCAGTACTCTGTAGTCTTCTAAATATGACAGCCATTTCCTGACATTTAAATAGAACTAAACAGATGTCAAGTGTCTGTTATAACCTAAGCCTATCACATTATAGAAACCAACGAACACCCACATCATCTATTGGCATCTATCAGGCATCCAAGTCTTGTGCAAACCAGATGAAAAAATCCCCAAATGTATTTACAGCCTGTGTAGAACACCTCTCAGCACATATGATTATGAATAGACGTATGGCAGTACGACACACAGTATTTTACGTTCATCCATTTTTAAATACCTAGGGGGGTGAGTTGCTTCAATTCTTCCCCTTCAATGGCTCAGAAGACATAAGATCAAGGTTTGTAGGCTTGGCAGACATGCAAGCGGCGTTATTAACGTTTTTCTCCCAGCTTTCATGATGTGCTACATTAAAAGAGAAAGGATCCTCTTTGGAGCTTGGCTCTCGTGGGTAATTCTAAGGCGAGGGAAGGCAGTGGGGAGGGACCCTGGAGGATAGAAGCTGGCCAGGCATTAGGGTAAGTTGGAGAAGTGGAGTGTGATTGCAGTGCAGGTTAAATGCCAAGCTCAATTTGGAATATGCAGCTCTGCATACAGCATAGATTATTTTGTTGCTTTTGAAGCCATGGTTAATATTCACCTGCAGGCTACAGAATTTTTTTTTTCCAAAAGGAATCTTCAGCTGTCCCCATAAGATAACCCCTTTTGGTTGCAGGTATAATCCTTTTTGGTTCCAGGTAGAATCATTTTGGGTTCCCTGTAGAACCCTCTGTAGAAAGGGTTCTACATGGCCTACAAAATGGTCTACCTGGAATAAAGTTTGATTTGATTTAGTGCTGTTCTTTAAGTTTGATTCTTGGTTGAGATGGAGATTTAAATCCAACGTATAACCAAAGCTTGAAACCCTAGGCCTATGCATTGTATATTTGAAAAAAAGCTTTTGATGAATTTGCAAATGCTATGTAGGCCTAAATACTATTATTGATGATATGACTTATAAAGTATGATGACATTTTATTTGCTCTGTTAAACCTACACTTTGGAATGACTTCAATAGCAATATATTCTCTCAATAATGATTCTCACAATAGCACATTGATAGTAGTAGTTTATTTTGGCAGAAATGCATTCTGGAACATGTGAACTTTTATGTGCCTTAATAACAAACGTGTATGCCATCTGTAAATATGAATAAAATTGTTAAATTACGAGCCAAGTTAGCTTAGCCCAGTAAAAAGACAGGAACCTTCCCGCTAGCAATGATTGGCTGAGATAATGGGGTGGCAGGTAGCCTAGTGGTTAGAGTGTTAGACCAGTAACCGAAAGGTTGCAAGATTGAATCCCTGAGCTGACAAGGTAAAAATCTGTTGTTCTGCGCCTGAACAACGTAGTTAACACACTGCTCCTAGGCTGTCATAGTAAATAAGAATGTGTTCTTCACTGACTTGCCTAGTTAAATAAAGGTTACATTTATAAAAAACAATAGTAATAATGGATGGTGCTGGACATGCCGAGAGAAGAGTTCAGATTGGTCTGCCTTGTAGCACGCCTCTGTCTATAACAAAGGGCTGCATAGTACATGTAAGTAATCCTTTCTAACATGGGTTTTCTGAAAGATATCACGAATAACTGCAAAAGTGTTGCTCTTTATTTTCTGGAGGACAGAGTTCTTAAATCAGTGGAATGCCCGGTGGAAGCAGAGTATGATAGCTAAGGAGATGGAGAAAATTCTGGAGTTTGATTGCAAAGATGCGGAGGGGGTCACAAAGAGAACACAGAGAGGGTTGTATAAAACACCTTCAAACTAGGGGAAACCATGGCATCCGTGATAGAGAGGGATAAGCATTTATCCACGTATACGAGTATATGGGTAAGAGAGTCTAGCTAGCTACATTTTCAGATATTAAATGTTTCTAATTTTGTCAGGAAGTTGTTTTCATTGCAAGTTAAAGAGTGCTGTTAGCTAGCTAACATTAGCCGGCTCGCTATTTAATGTTACATGTATGATCTGTGTAGTAATATTATTTATATCGCAGATCAATTTGCATTGCTAGTTATAGCCTAATGTTAGCTAGCTAGCTAACATCGTATATAGTTGGTTAGCTACCTGCAGATTCATGCAGGGTAGTAATGTTATGAGTTGGGATTATGGTTCATTGTTTAGCTAGCTAGGTACATGTCTAAACAAAAGACTCCGCTATGCAAGGTACCATGGGACAAATACACTTTGATTTTATTTGATTTAGCTAGTGTGTGTTTACCAGAGATGTCATGCCCTGGCCATAGAGAGGCTTTTATTCTCTATTTTGGTTAGGCCAGGGTGTGACTAGGGTGGGCATTCTAGTTTCTTTATTTCTATGTTTTCTGTTTCTATGTTTTGGCCGGGTATGGTTCTCAATCAGGGACAGCTGTCTACCGTTGTCTCTGATTGGGAATCATACTTAGGCAGCCTGTTTTTCCAACTTAGTTGTGGGTAGTTGTCTGTGTTAGTGGCCTGTATAGCCCTAGTCAGCTTCACATTCGTTTTTGTTGTGTCTTGTTTTGTTGGCGACATTTATAACATTAAAAGAAAATGTACGCTCACCACACTGCACCTTGGTCCGGTCATTTCCCTGACGATGTTCGTGACAGATCTACCCACCACAAACGGACCAAGCAGTGTGGTAAGGAGGACTGGACATGGGAGGACATCCTGAATGGGAAAGGATCCTGGACGTGGGAGGAGATCCTGGTGGGAAAGGATCGCCTGCCATGGGAGCAGGTGGAAGCAGCGAGGAAGGCGGAGGCAGCGAGTAAAAGGGCCCAGGATTACACAGGGTCACGGCTGGCACGAAAGACTGGGAGGCCACTCCCCCCAAAAAGTGGGTGGGGGCACACGAGGAGATTGGCTGAGTCAGGTTGGAGACCTGAGCCAACTCCTCATGCTTACCGTAGGAAGCGTGATACTGGTCAGGCACCGTGTTATGCGGTGGAGCGCACGGTGTCTCCAGTGCGCGTTCACAGCCCGGTGCCCTACATTCCAGCTCCCCGCATCAGACTGGCTAGAGTGGGCATCCAGCCAGGACGGATTGTGCCGGCTCAGCGCATCTGGTCGCCAGTGCGTCTCTATGGCCCAGGGTATCCTGCACCAGCTCTGCGCACTGTGTCTCCGGTGTGTCTGCACAGCCCAGTGCGTCCTGTGCCAGCGCCACGCCTCTGCTGGGCGAAGGTAACCATCCAGCCAGGACGGGTAGTGCGGGCTCTACGCTCAAGACCTCCAGTGCGCTTCCACGGCCCAGTGTATCCGGTGCCTGCTCCAAGAACCAGGCATCCAGTATGTCTCCCCAGCCTGGTGAGTCCTGTGCCTGCTCCCAGAACCAGGCCTCCTGTATGTCTCCCCAGCCTGGTGAGTCCTGTGCCTGCTCCCAGAACCAGGCCTCCTGTATATCTCCCCAGCCTGGTAAGCCCTGTGGCAGCTCCACACACCAGGCTGTCCATAGGTCTCCTCACTCCAGTGATGATCAATGGCACGAAGCCTCCAGTGATGATCCATGGCCCAGAGCCTGCAGTGAGGATCCATGGCACGAAGCCTCCAGCATTGATCCGTGGATCGGAGTCTCCAGTGACGGTCCCCAGTCCGGAGCCTCCAGCGACGGTCTCCAGTCCGGCGCCTCCAATGACGGTCTCCTGTGCGGGGCCTGCAACGAGGGTCCCCAGTCCAGGGCCTGCAACGAGGGTCCCCAGTCCGGGGCCTGCAACGAGGATCCTCGGTCCGGGGCCTGCAACGAGGGTCCCCAGTCCCGGGCCTGCAGCGAGGATCCCCAATCCGGGGCCTGCAGCGGGGTTCCCCAGTCCGGGGCCTGCAGCTAGGGTCCCAAGTCCGGGGCCTGCAGCGAGGGTCCCCAGTCCGGGGCCTGCAGCGAGGGTCCCTAGTCCAGAGGCGCCACCAAAGTGGGGGGAGCCAGAGGTGGAGCTAGTGAAATAATCTATACTGAAAGATACTTAATTTTTACCCACAATCACGGAAATGTTTCAAATCAAAGACATCATCACAATATTGTTCTATTAGAGTCAATTCTGTAATGGAATATAGATTCATGAGATGAGGAAATGGAACTACTAATACTTCTTCTAATTGGCCATTTGTGTAATGACCCTGCCCACATCACCAACCTTGTCCAACCCTCTACTGTCTCTCCTGTTCTACTGGTCTCATTAGAGATATGCTCTTTGTAAACCACACACAGTCACAGACACAGTTACAGTCTTACACACACATGCGCAAACGCACATGCACACAAACACACCAGCCCCACACCAGCCCCCATAGACAGAAGTGTGACATCACCTGTGTCCTCCACACTCTCTGCCTCCATTCTATTTCTCCTTTAAAACTCTCTATTTTCACATCTCAAATCTCTCCCACATAGCCTCTCTATTGTGGGAGTAACAGCCTAAAACAGGGCCTGTCAACAAGGGGGCCAGGCTGGATCTTTGAGACCAAGAGAGGAGAGGAGGCAGTAGGCAGTGGGGACGGCCCGCTCCGTTTCTCTCCTCTCTGCTGCTCCTATCACTGATAACACTGGGATCGATTGGACCCCAGATAGGAGGAGACCAGACGATCAATGCCTGAAGCCCCTCAGGCATATTTTAATTATCATGTCAACACAGTGATAGTGTAACATAGACACTGGAAACAGTAGTCTACATGACATAAAGTCTGTGGAAGTTCACTGCTGGGTATGTATATTTATACAGTATATGGACTTAAGAATTACGTTCCCGAAACACATGTTTCTCGATTATGCTGAAGCATAAGCTGCTTTACTATTACATTATACAATCAGCCAAAGTACTTCACTGTGGCATTCATACAGCACTGTAACATTAGAGAAAGCAGTACAGTGCAATACATTAATATCTTGGAGTCCAGTCCTCTAGCCGGGATATGCGTACATAGTACAAACACTGAGCTCTCCCATGAATACAGTATTATGCAACAGGAGTGTTCTTATCATTGTATCTCATTACATCTCCCTGTGTTTTCTCTCCTGGGCCTCGCCACACCGCGCCACAGAGACATCCTCAGCACAGCGGGAGACTCTTTACGTCAATGTGAAGTAAAATAGGCTCCTTTGACCCCCACGCCCCACCTCTCCACTCTTCTCCTCCACTCCCTTCTACTCCCACGCCCAATGCTCTACCCTACGCCAGACACAAATCTTAATTTCTCACTCATGAACTGAGCTGTTTACTGGTGTCCCTGTCAAAAGTATACCACTATATAGAGAATAGGGTGCCGTTTCAGATACACAGTATGTATACAGGAGCAGCAGCACAGTAGGTGTTTACGCTACAGATACTGGGTGACAGAGGTGCCTGTGACAGCCAACTGAGGATATATCAAACCCTCATAAACAGATGGTCTTCCACAGACCTGTGAGTTGAGAAAAAACCCAGCTCCATCTGGAAGAGACCTGGGCTCAGAGACACTTCATCTCACTGGCGTCACAAAACTCCACAGAGTCCTCCTGTGGCGTGACAACGTCTTAATGACTAGTGTCTCTCTTGTTTACGCTATTAGAGAACTCTGGGAATACTTCACTAACATGAGATATTTTCCATGATATGAGGGTCAAGGAGCATTCACAAATGAGATCTCAGTGTGCCAGCAATTACACCAAAGTGGAGAATAACATGTTCTCTGTAAGTGCATTAATCATCTTTTCACAGAACGAAAGAATAACATGGCATAATTGCAGTAAATGCAGCCAGCCACGGGACTGAACAAAATATAAATGAAATTGAACATCTCAAATTAAATGACAGGCTTTTAGAAATATGTATCCCATTATGTGGTCATCCGATTTTCTCTTAAAATAATTCCACAGCTTTCAAGAATAATGCCATCCCAAAGTATGTAGAGCTGTGAGCGCAGAGTCAGGCAGAGGTGTTGTGTTCCACTGTCTCAGATACTACATTACCTTCCTAAATAGGTATGATGCCATAATCAAAATTCCATTAGCTCTTCTTTTTCACTCTGGGCCCTTCAAAAGAAGATGGCTCCCCTTGCCAAACCTTTGGGGGATTTACAATTACAGGGTAACACAGGAACCAGGGTCATCCTTAGGGGTTTACCAGAGCCGGAATGGCTCCATAATATGGTTGGGCCATAAAGGCCACCAGGGACAATAGCTCATATCCCCCCCCCCCCCCTTTATTTACGACCCTGAGGAGATCAGGAGATAGGAGACAGACAACTTAAAAACAGCAGATCACCTTGTGATTTCCCTGGGTTATTACATGAGTGGGGAGGTGATTATTAGGGATTTTGGCGCCAGAGCTGTGTTCCAAGACAGAAAGAAAACACGTGGTCTTTTTGTTCCTCACTCTCCGTAACAAAGAGAAAAGGGCTCCAATAATGCCAGAACATATTAAACACGTTTCTTATCAATGTATTAAATTGTTGTATTCATGACATGTTGATATAACCTGAAACACAATGTGAGATTTATCTTCTGATCATTCTTTGTTATAAAATAAATATAATGGGTCTTTCACTGTAACATAAAATGTATGGATTTTACACAAGAAGTGTTTGGTATAGACTGGCTG
The DNA here is from genome assembly GCF_029448725.1 of Salvelinus fontinalis. Taxonomy (NCBI): domain Eukaryota; kingdom Metazoa; phylum Chordata; class Actinopteri; order Salmoniformes; family Salmonidae; genus Salvelinus; species Salvelinus fontinalis. The sequence goes on along the minus strand of NW_026602097.1, from coordinate 6,971 downwards.
TGTACTTCATTTTAGAGATTGTTTGTCTTGTACAAAATATATTTTAACATTCTGTGAACACTTCTGAGGAAATCCAAGGTTTATTTCATATGAACAACAAATGTGTTGAGTTCTTAGGACCAACAGGTTGTTCCAGTGTCACACTGTCCGGCCATTAGAGTCAGCCTTCTGTGAGTCTCCACATAAATTAGAAGACTTACTAAACAGAAAGGAGATCAAGTTCCGCAAGGCGAGGCTACAAACAATCCCATCTCCTTGGAATCCAAAACACCAATTGAAGAAACCTTATCCTGCTCAGACAGAAGAATCACCAGAGAGGACCCTGCAGAGCAGACTGTTGCTCATTCAAGACCGACGGACTGAGTTCGTAATACATCCCGGGGGATCTAAGAAAAAATTAAATCAACTCTAATAGACTTTACTTTTCTGGACTGAGAACTGAGAACAAAGAGCGTAAGACGTGGGAATCACTCCTTCGGCTGTGAGCTATTTCCATCTCGCTGGCCTCAGCTCCACTGGCGAGAGAGAGACTGAGACCACCATCCTCCAACCACTCATCTCATCCTGACAGAATCCCACTGACAGAAAACATTGACACACAAGTCATTCCTGTTACATTGTTCCTATTCTATGAAAGTGGCATTGTGTGTGTAACGTGGTTGGAAGTTATTGAGTAGTTGTAAGACAGCAGGTCTAATTTACCAACCCATGATCAATACCGTTTCTGCATTGTTCACATTCAGATGTGAACTGATAGCCTAGCCCCACTGGCGATTCCTGGTTGATGAAACTATCATTTCACATTTGTGAAAGCATGTGTTGGTGGAGCCTCTCATATTTCCCTCTCAATTGATAAGACCATCTCGTCCTCAAAAGTCTAATGAATGTACGGTATGTACTGTTGTATTTGCTGAGTTGTGTACGGAAGTTCATTTGTATTGACCTGTGGAGATTCTCACCTCAATAACTGGGTTCTATCCAATATACCCTGCCTCTATATTGGATCTGTTCATTTCCCCATTTCCCCATTTAGTCTAGTAAATAAAACCTTGAATTAATTATTTGTGGCATTGAGTTAATTTACAAGCGATTGGATTACTGAAGTTTCCGAGCTCGATGACCGTTCAGAATGAGAATATAGTAAATTGACAGTTGATTAATACTATTGTTGATTTTGAATTAATGGTATAACAGTTAATGATAGAGTTAATTCAAGGTGTCTCTCTATATCAAAACGCTTAAGGGTGCCCCTCTTTGATTAATTTGGATAAGATAACCAAATTAATTAATAAATTAGATCAATTAATTATTCCAGTAATTAATCAGTAAATTATTTTGAATATCCAAAAGTCACAACAGCTCCTTCATTTTGTTATTTTCCTGGCACCACTCCGCCTGGTCTTTCATCTCCTCCCTGTAGTAGGCTGTCTCATCAGGCGTAACAATGTTGTGTCGTCAGCAAACTTGGTGATTGATTAGGAGTCTTGGGTGAACAGGGAGTACAGGAGAGGGCTGGGGCCTCCGTGTTGAGGAACAGCGTGGTGAGTGTGTTGTTGCCTACCTTCACCACTTGGGGCCAGCCTGTTAGGAAGTCCGGGACCCAGTTGCACTGGGAGGTGTTCAGACCCAGGGCCCTGAACTTAGTGATGAGCTTGGAGCGCACTATGGTGTTGAAGGCTGAGCTGTAGTCGATGAACAGCATTCTTACATATGTATTTCTCTTGTCCAGGTGCGGTAGGGCAGTGCAATGACGATTGTGTCGTATTTGGATCTGTTGAGGCGATATGTGAATTCTAGTGGTTCTAGGGTGTCGGGTAAGGTGGAGGTGATATGGTCCTTAACTAGTCTCTCAAAGCACTTTATGATGACAGAAGTGAGTGCTACAGGGCGATAGTCATATAGAATAAGCCCTATGACATTCTGTCTCACAAAGCAACACTTTTTTCTCCCACCTTTACACCTCTCTTTTTATTGTTTTTCTTCATGACTTTCTTTCCTATCTCTCACTATCTCACCAAAGAAAGTCCAAGTTCAACTTTGTTCTAAGCTATTGAATGGCGCTTTTCATTTTTTCTTTTTTTTAAATCATATCCCATTCCCTTTCTTTACTTTCCCCCGCTGTGATTCCACCATTGTTCCCCCTACTGTCTCTGAATGTCTCCTACCCCCTCATGCGTTCTGTATGTTTTATGTTAAACAGGGTGTATCCTTTCTGCTAGTCTTTCAGATATCTTCATTGACATCTTCACACATCTTTCAACAGATCCTCAAAACAATATCTCAATCAATTAATAATGCCATCTTTTTCAGTTTTGTAGTTAACCAAGCACATTTATCCTGAGGCCTTGCTGAGGTAGGAAAGTGGTAGACAGAGGGATAGAGAGAGTTTTGTATCTCTGTTGATTTGGGACCACTTTAAGACTGTAAAACACGTTCACTGTCCTTCCTTCTGGTAGATTAAGCAGCAGGGAGAGGCAGAGGGAGAGAGGGTGCAGTAAGTACATATCTCTGTCTGTTTCTCCCTCTGCTAGAATTGTGCTATCTTCCACAGCAACAAAGGACCTCTTGACATTCATGCATATCAACTACAGTTCACTGTTAAACACACACACAGTTGCTTTGTCTTTCTCTCTCTATACTTGATACGAATTAGAACGGGGGCAATGTTCTGAAAACAAATCCCATTCTCAAGTTACTACTTGCACCTTATCAATTTTTTTTTGAATCAATCAACCTATAGTTTTATCTCATCTATAACAAAGCTCCTGCCAATGGCCCAGGGCTGTTAGAGAGGCATTAATGGACAATACAGTACACATCACAGCTCAGAGTTCAGTTCATCAGATCATCAGATCATGGCATATAGCCTGCAGCCTCCTGTCTGTGTCTGCTCAGAGTGGAGCCAGCCTGCTAGGCAGTGAGCGGATCACACCAGGGGATCCAGCTTAGGCACATCACTCTGGACCCTGGCAGCTAACACACAACATTCTCACAACCTTGATGTGGGCTTGATTCCATCCACAGCAAAAAAGAAAAGTAGCTGGATGTTTACCCAGGAGAGCTCACTTGGCTCTTTGCACTATCTGCCTGTAATGAGGAGCCTTTGAAAACAAAGGCTGCCTCCCCTTCACTATAACACACACACACACACATGCACATACTCTCTCTGTCTTTCTGTCTCTCTTTCTCACTCTCTGAAAAACAGAAAAATAATGTCACCAAGAGGTGTGGATTCGAGTCACATGACTTGGACTCGGGTCTGACTTGAGTCACACATTTGATAGAAAATGAAACAACTTGAGACTTGACTTCAACTTGGAGCCCCAAGACTTGGGACTTGACATAGACTTGATACTGATGACTTGAAATGATCTGGCCATGTTTTGTAATGTTTGGTCAATAATTTTGAGTCTCTGTGGGATAAGCTATTCTCCATTTGCAAAAAAAAACACAGATTGGCTAGTGAAACGCACACTGGGGGGCCGCGAGTGTGAAACTGAATGAGACAAATACATAAAAATATCATACATATTTGATTAGGCTAGATATAGCCTACCATTTGTATTTTATATTTATACCTTTGCTTTTTTGATCTGGTCACTAACATAGGCCTACGGCATTGCTCCAAATTCTTGTAATCTGTGCTTCAGAACCAAAACCAAAAAGTTGCGCGTCTTGACTGTTGACCAATGACCAGTCATCAGCACTGGCGCACAAAGGCAGGTGCACATATCCATATTAGTCCCCAGAGGCACTTATATATTTTCTCTGGTTTTGCCTGGCATAAACAGAGTAGCCTACCTACTTTGATATTATCCATATACAATTCAGTTTAGCAATCTGCTACAGACTCATTTTTGACAGAAAAATAGGCTGGTGATTTCATTAATCATTTTCAGATTTCAGATAGGCCTAGTTTGGACGGATTATATACCTCAGTGGTGGTACTGGCTATAAAGATAGCTGTAACGTCGCACTACCTTCAATACTTATGGGATGAAGATGTAACATGTTCCAGCTAATTAATTACGATATTTGTGAAGAAGAAAAAGGCAACAGACAGATCATGCTTTCCATTCGATCCTGCAAGCCCCCTGCATACAGGTAGGCCATATGATCCTGCTCCGGGCTCGAGAGAAGTGAAAATGTGACATGAAGTCCCTAGTAGAAATAGACTGTTAACATAAATGACTTTCAGCTCAAAATGAAGGTGTAAAGCGCAGTTTATTTCTGTATCAAGCGTTTTGAAAAAGCATCAACTGTGCGCGCGTGCATGTGCGAGCGCGGGGGGTCGCAAGCTTTGAACCACTCCTTTTGGGGGGTCGTGGGTAAAAAAGTTTTAGAACAACTGAGCTAGCGAACAGATTTGCTGATTTGCTGTACAGCATTTCGGGTGCAGTGCAAAAATCAAACATCAAATTCTAGGGAGAGGATTGACAGCAATAAATATGCAGCTCCAAAAGTTGTTTGGTGATCACTAATATGAACTGTAACTGTTTACTTGCATTCTCACCAGCAATGAAGCATCAAGCAACAATTACTAGCATTGGCCTACTGGTCTTTGATAATTGGTTTATGAAGCTTCCATTTGGAATTTGTTGTTAAAATTAATTATTACATAATCAAAATGTGTTGTAGACAAATTAATGAAAAGGGCTGTCTGGTAGACTCAATAAATAGACACATATTCCGTGACCTTGGGAGTATAAGGTTCTATCTGCACTAAGTACTGAGATGTTGAGCATAATTTTTCACATCCCAGATCTCAGAACTGTTTTGTAGTGAAATATTTTTTCAGAACCCATTAAGGTCCTCACCTTAAAGGTACCTAAAGAACAGAGTATCAACATGTTTAGGGGGGTGCAATAGCAGATATAACCTTAGGGCTCTGAAATGTCCATCTGGGTTCTCTGACACTGTAAGGTTCTATCTGACACTTCTGAATGAGACATTTTCAGTAAAAAAAAATTATACTTGAGCTATCTGAATACATAAACGATAGAATAACACTATGTTACCTAAATAGAGTCAGAACACATTAAATACAGTAAGAAATTCATTATGATCATAAGACAAATTACTGTCATCACTTTCTGACAGTGTTGTTTTTTGCTTGCGTGCAATTATTGCTGGCTAGACTAGCCTAGACCATACTTAGCCTGTTGGGGATGGGGGCGCTGTTTAGACTATTTATGCTAATTTGGCTAATTTTTTAAACGGCTTCCCACAAAATCCTTGATCGTACAATATGCATATTATTGTTATTATTGGATAGAAAACAGTCTATAGTTTCTATAGGAGTTGAAATTTTGTCTCTAAGTGGAACAGAGCCCATTCTACAGCAATTTCCCTGACATGGAGTCAGATTTGAGAAATGTTGGCCACTCTTCTGAAGTCAGTTATAAGGGCACTGTCGTTGCTATGACTATACGGACACTTCTTACGTCTTCCCCTGGATGCCTTTACGTGATGACGATTCCAACGGGGTCGATTGCGCGTTCACAGGCCCTACAAATGAAAAAACCCTGAAGCTAGTCATTCTTTGGGAGCTGCGTCATGAGCCTAGAGGACACCGGCGCGCACCTGTTCCAAGCGTTAGTTTAGCCTGTTATATTTCTCCGGTCATCTTTTCACTCGTTATAGGAGTTAAAAACATCATAAGGTAGTTAATTTAAAGCGTTTTATAGCAATTTATATCCGTTTAGTGCGATTTTGGGACATTTATTTTTGCAACGATGTGAAAAGTTGGGCACGCTTTTCAGTTCATCCCGAACGCAGTTGACATTTCCACATGGCAAGAGGACAGCTTTCCACCAAAAGACGATTTCTCCCAAGAAAGGATCCTTTGCCCAAGATACTGATGGAAGAACAGCTCAAGGTAGGACATTTTTATTATGATAAATCGTGTTTCTGTCGAAACATTTTAGTGGCTTAGGACGCCATGTTTTTTGACGTAGCTTCGCTTGGCGCAAATTGTATTGAAAAGTAAGGATAAATTAAAAAATGTAATTCCGCAATTGTATTAAGAATTAAATTGTCTATCAATCCCTGTCCACCCTATATTTTTTAGTCACGTTTATGAGTATTTATGTATAAGAGTAGATCACTGTCTAAGTGGCGCAAGGACTTTTTCTTTACCAGCTTGTCTACATTTCACATTGTCTAACCATGATTTTGGTGGCTAAATATAAACATTTTCGATCAAACTGTATATGCATGTTGTAATGTGATGTTACAGGAGTGTCATCGGAAGAATTCTGAGAAGGTTAGTGAAAAAATTAATATCTTTTGGCGATGTTGACTTTTATCGCTCACTTTGGCTAGAATCAATGCTGGGCTGCTAATTGCTATGTGCTAAGCTAATATAACGATTTATTGTGTTTTCGCTGTAAGACACTTAGAAAATCTGAAATATTGTCTGTATTCACAGGATCTGTGTCTTTCGATTCGTGTATGCTGTGTATTTTTACGAAATGTTTGATGATTAGTAGTTAGGTAAACACGTTGCTCATTGTAATTATTCTAGTCCATTTGTGATGGTGGGTGCAATTGTAAACTATGCCATCTACCTGAAATATGCACTTTTTTCTAACAAAACCTATCCCATACCATAAATATGTTATCAGACTGTCATCTAATGAGTTTTTTTGTTGGTTAGGGGCTATAAATATCTTAGTTTAGCCGAATTGGTGATGGCTACTGGTGTTGGTGGACAAATAAAAGATGGTGGATTATGCTAATGTGTTTTTAGGTAATAGATGTACATCTTTACATATTGTGTCTTCCCTGTAAAACATTTTAAAAATCGGAAATGTTGACTGGATTCACAAGATCTGTGTCTTTCATTAGCTGTATTGGACTTTAATGTGTGAAAGTTAAATATTTTAAAAAAATATTTTTTTTGAATTTCGCGGCACTGGTTTTTCAGTGGGGGGGGGGGGGGTGTGCCGCTAGCGCCACGCTGATCCTAG
>NW_026602096.1:0-25147 GCF_029448725.1 Salvelinus fontinalis | reverse complement strand
ATGTGTGTGTGTGTGTGTGTGTGTGTGTGTGTGTGTGTGCGTGTGTGTGTGTGTGTGTGTGTGTGTGTGTACACGTGTTTAACTTGAACTTGTGGGGACCAGAAGTCCCCACAAGAATAGAAAACAAACCAAAATTTGGTTCAGGTTAATGTTAGGGAAAATTGGATTTTGAATGGGACTGTATTGTATATCGCCACAACGTTAGTTAAACAAGACCGTGTGTGTGTTTGTGAGACTCACAGCTCTGACAGCCAGCAGGTCATCAGCAGAGAGGCATTGGAGCACACACAGAAGCACCTCTTCAGGTAGAGACAGCAGTGTTAGGGCTGTAACACGCTTACGGACCCGCTTCCGTGCTGGAACCGTGAAGCATTTGGAACAACGACAATGTAGCACTAAAGAAGAAAGGAGAGAGAAGTATACTTTTATCTTAAATCACTCTTGCCATTTGAGATACAGATAACCATCAAACGCAAAAAAATAAAATAAAAATCTTTCCAACTCAACACTCCAAATAAACGAACTCTTACTCACACAGTGCCCCCATACATTTAGTCTCCATCCTAACTGTGGGACACCGTTTACTGCTGACAATGTTTATTCAATAGTTTTTGTTTACAGTTCTCATCTATATGCTCCACTAAAGACAGTAATTCCCACCTGAATGTCAGTTTACGTTTGCTTTGTTTGCTACAGCTTGCTGGCTCAAACTAATTCAAATTAGGCAAAAGTGACCCAGTTACAATAAATAATATATTAATTATATCTATGATATATCGGTAGTTATAACCAATGGAATCTAGTTTGACTAATTAGCTGGCCAAGTTAAACTGAACTCAATGTTTGAATTCAGTGTAACTCAGCGCCCAAATTTCCCTCCTCAAACCTAGGTAAACTTTTAACAAGCTACTGTAACGCTTCTTAGATTGAAATCCAAAAAAGTGAATGATCTATTTGCGGCGCTTTCAAAACCACAGAAATGTAATGACTTTACAACGTAGCTAACTATGATATAAATGTTACGAATGCTTTAGTTTCAAATAAGGCACATTTATAACGTTAGCCACTTAACTAACGACTGGCTCGAGTACTGGCACCAAGCTATGTACCAGTAGCTAGTTAGCCAACTAACTAACTAGCCATCATTACAACAGACAGCAAACCATAACAGATAGCTAGCTAGCAGGCTAGTTAGCAGCTAACGTTATCAAGTCAGCTAACGTTATCTACTGTAGCTATAAAATGTTTATGCTATTCATTCTCACACAGTTCAAGTTCTCTAACCTAAATTGTATAAGCTGAAACAAGTTTCTGGCTAAAACGTTTAAATGTTAGATGTCACATTTACACCGTAGCTAATTGAGTCAGAGATACTTACCGCCCGCTTTCATTTCGTGGAGAGATCACCTTAATTATGATGGTAAGCTCCCTAGCGTTACAGTTGTGCAACCACAAAGCTGACAGTGAACAAAATACGAGTAAATATAACTTGTGTTATAAACTATCGTAATTCCAATGAATTATCAATTTGTCTAATTCAAAAACACAGCTTGAGAGCGCTGTCTAGCTTGATGGGATATTGTGAAATTGATAGCTTGAATTCAAATCCATGCATGCATCCCTCTCAACTTTTGAGATCCTCCCAAAATTGGCTAAGCACCGCCCGCGCGCAGAGTTTAAACATCAACTTCGATTTAATTGGCGGAAAACGAGTACGTTCAGCTATTATCTAACGAGCTTCCGATTCGTCTAGGAGAAGAGCGACAACTTTGATTGGTTTGTCGTTACAAATAATTAAATAAAGACCACTGATTGGATAATATGAAACCATTTTCGAAGTACGCGCTTCCCAATAGATGCATTTGATTGGTCAAAGGGGTTACCAAACACGATGACGTATGCCAGCGCCCGCCTCTTGGATTGAACCTTGGGATATGTAGTAGTCATAATTTACGTTTTAAACATACCATATTTAAAGAGACATTAAGATGAAAATACAGTATCATTCAAGATAATTAATTTAATAAAAACATATTTCTTAAATGGGTTAATGGTATAATTGTTATTAATTACAATTTTACATAGCTATGGGAGCGGTTGCAATTAAAAGAATTGTTACCTGGAGGAAAAGGGGGAGGGTCATGCTTTTTCAATTCCAGTAAAAGAGAGGGTTTAGTATTTGTTTTAAAAAAAATGTCAAATTTGTTTGCACGGACTAGGCCTACTGATGTCCTGTTCAGTTTGAGAGGGAGAGCCTGAAGATGAAAAGGAGGACCAGAGTTAAGCTCGCTACTGCTCTAATATATTATTGAATAAAAACAATATGTTTCATTGGCCATAATGAAGCTATTTATCAGAGTTATTGACCTCACAATAAGCCATATTTGAGTAATTTGCATAACTGGACAGCGCATGGGTGCCTTAAGTAGGCTAATTTGAGAAGACCTAATTGATTTAAACAGTCTTCATTTTAATTTGACTTTAGGCTACTAACAACAAGAGAGCTTTGTGTCGAATCCTATTTATTCCTATTCCTATTGACAGACTAGTCTACTATCCATAGATTGTGTCAGCCAATTTGTTCAGTGCACTCCTCAAATGTCTCAGTGAAGGGCTTGGTGTGTTATGGTAAAACCAGAGCTCGAATTGAGGTGTTATGTGAGAGAATGTGAGGGTACTGTTGATAATTCGTTTTACTTGAGACAGGAGACCAAGTGGAGACATAGGACGAGGTGGATAATTTTATAATAAGGCAGGTTTATTCAAGTGTAAAAATATTATGCAAAGCGTGCAGCACGGCTCTTTTCTATCCGATCCGTATGGGGTCATTTGGAAAAGAGGGAGTTTCCACAGTCGTACAGTTTTATATATAGACAACAAGCAAAGTAGGTTGATCTGCGAGTCTGGCCTTCCGATTGGTCGGTCTGGGTCTTGGGTAGTCCTGTACAGGCCTGGTGTCCACGTTCCATTGGTTCCTGAGGTAGTTCTTTGTCTGGAGCTCCAACCCTGAGTTGTGTGTGTCTGAGTGATTGTCATGGGGGAGGGGAGTTGTGGGAGTCGTGCATGTGTCCAATGAGTCCCGCATATATCCAATATAAAAGGGAGTGTGTATATTGTGTCAACCATAGCTAATGTTGAGAAGTTGTTAAAACAAGTTACCAATATCTAATACAATTCCTTACAGTACTGTGGCTTTAAAAAACAGAAAATGTTAGCGTAAAATAAAAAAATCTACAAAATGATCGATCTAGTTATATAAAGAGATCTATAATGACGCTTTCGTCAAGTCTTTCTGGGGAAAGACGTGACTTTGATGCATATGGGATATATTTCGTTTGTCTCTATGACATTCAGAGCCTGCGCTACAACCTTCTATAGCCGAGGAGACAAAAAATGTACTTTAATTGGGAAGTAATGTGTGATTCTGTCACTATCAATTGACGTTCAACATTTCAACAGGCTATTAAACAACATACTAACTCTAAATCAGTCAGGAGCAAGCCAGCTAGCCTAAGAAGGAAGGAAAATTAATTATTTAGGCTATATTATTATAATTTCAAGGCTTGAGCCTACCATTTAAGAAATCAATTGTGAAGCATTTGTGACACGCTGGCAGGAGCGCTCAGCGTTTCAACACATCAACAGAATCTAACAACATGCCTATAAAATTTGCTTTTACGCTGTATAAAATGAAATGAATTACTTAGAATTTAATAATAATTAAACAAAAAAATGCCTTATTAGGCTATACAGTAATTATACACTGCCTTTGAATTCACTTTTAGAAACACGAGTCTGGCCAGTCTTTGGTTTGAGGATCATGCACTGAGCTGTGCATGGCTAGTTTGTTCATTTAGCCTAGCAGTGCTCTTATATTCCCATGCCCTAATCACAGTCAACACACATCTATTTTATAACAACAATATCAGGGAATGAAATAGAATCAATTAGAAAATTATAGTATCCCAAATGAAGAAAAGTTACAAGTGCATATAGGTCTACCAGTTGATATGCGGCTGCTGTGTTAAAAGATGTATGTATTTTTCTCATTGATGATCAGACACTACAGTCATAACTGGTTCTGTTGAGCAACATTTTTACAGTTATAGACAACCTTAGCACTTTTCCAAACTTAGACTCTCCTCTTTCTTAACAATAGCCTGTATAGATATTACAACGTCTCAGGGCTGCAGCATGCGCTCATTCGTTGTCATGCTTTGTTGTGGTATTACAAAACACTCTGCTTGTCTCCAGTCATGTAAAATCACGTAGAATTGCATGAAATGCATTTATAAAAGGATATTTTTTCTCAAACTGCAAATAAGATGATAGATTTATGCAGTGCTTTCAGTATAATTGAGATCTTTTCACACCTACCCTTGTCGCGGTGGTCTGCAAATCCACAACCTTCTGGCTACTTGCCATAAAACTGCATATCTAAGGCTCTGGTCTGTGAGGGTAAACGGTAGGCATGTTCTCTGCTATCCACTTTATGTTTTGATTATTATTTTGGGTATGGGGAGGGTCACTTTTTTGTAAGCGTTCAGGGAGGGGAGGGTAAAAATATGTTTTACTGAAGGGAGTGCCATCCATTTTCATTTCAGAGAGGCTAGATTTTCCCCAAGTATCCCTCATTATAAATAACCTGATGAGGATAGAGGGCGCTATTTACACTATGGGGGAAAAACGTGCCCAATTTAAAAGGCCTCGTACTCTATTCTTGCTCGTACAATATGCATATTATTATTACTATTGGATAGAAAACACTCTCTAGTTTCTAAAACCGTTTGAATTTTGTCTGTGAGTAAAACTCATTTGGCAGCACACTTTCTGACCAGGAAGTGGAAAGTCGGAAAATTATGCTCTGTTCAAGGGCCTGCCTATAAATGGGCATGACAGTATGAGTATACATGCACGTCATACACCTTCCCCTAGATGTCAAGAGGATGTGAGAGAAAAAATGAAGTGTTTATCTTGGTCTGAGGTGGAATATATCCTCTTGGCACGACGAGTCATCAATTTCCTGTTTTCTGGAGAGCGCGCAGATGGACCTGGAATTGCCTTTTGAAATGCCGTCGTTATAGGCGACTACTATCTCCGGCTTTGATTTTATTTGATACATGTCACAATATCATCGTAAAGTATGTTTTTTTGAAATTTATTCGGGACGTTAGGCGTGTTGCGTTGTGTGCCTTTTATCAGAAAGGAGAGCTTCGCGCCACTTGGCCAGTGTGCTTGCTAGTTCAAGAGGGAAAAACTATGTTCTAAATCCAAACAACGACTGTTCTGGACAAAGGACCCCTTGTCCAACATTCTGATGGAAGATCACCAAAAGTAAGAAACATTTTATGATGCTATTTCATATGTCTGTCGAACTGTATACTAGTAGTTTTGCGCCCCGGTTTTGGCCACTCTCTCGCTATAACATAAGCCTTATGTCGTAATGAAGATATTTTTAGAATTCTAACACTGCGATTGCATTAAGAACTAGTGTTACTATCATTTCCTATACAGCATGTATTTTTTTGTAATGTTTATGAATAGCTATTTGGTCAGAATAGGTGAGAGTCTAATAGAAATATCCGCACATTCTGGGAAAAAGAAGCTACATTAGCATAATGGATAACCACTGATTTCAGCTCTAAATATGCACATTTTCGAACAAAACATAAGTGTATGTATAACGTGATGTTATAGGACTGTCATCTGAGGAAGGTTTATGAAGGTTAGTGAAAATTGATATCTTTTGCTGGTTTATTCGCTAACGCTAACGTGCCTATTGCTATCGCTAACGTGCCTTGATGAATGAATGCGGTTGTGTGTAGGCTATTGTAGGAAGCTAATATAATGTTATATTGTGTTTTTGCTGTAAAACACTTAAAAAATCTGAAATATTGTCTGGATTCACAAGATGCTTGTCTCTCATTTGCTGTACACGATGCATTTTTCAGAAATGTTTTATGTTGAGTATTTAGCTATTCCACGTTGGTCTCTATAATTACTCTGGCTGCTTCGGTGCTATTTTTGACGGTAGCTGTGATGGTAGTTGCAATGTACAACTGATTTATACCTCAAATATGCACATTTTTCGAACAAAACATAGATTTATTGTGTGACATGTTATAAGACTGTCATCTGATGAAGTTGTTTCTTGGTTAGTTTGGTTGGTTCTTGGTTAGTTAGGTTGGCTTTGTGCATGCTACCTGTGCTGTGAAAAATGTCTGTCCTTTGTATTTGGTGGTGAGCTAATATAAATATACGTGCTGTTTTTGCCTTTTCAGTGGAATGTGGGAGGAGTTCCGCTAGCGGAACGCTGGGGCTAGACAGAATAACATACAGTCTCTAATACAAGTGTCAATACAGCCTACAAAGTTCCCCATGATGAGCTCGAATAATAGGCTCACAACAGTTTGGGGAAAGGTTTCTCTTTCCAATTTGTGGCCAATCAGACCTTAGTTACTCAGAGGATAGTCTATAGTCTAACTTACTGTGGAAGAGTATTACTCGAACTGATTGAGCCGGCATGTGATTTGCAGCAGGGTAAAGGCAAGGTTAGTGCTATCCTGAATCGTTGGGACGTCCCTAGTGTCATGACGTGGTCCTTTTTTAGGTTTAGCTAATGGCTCCCCCCCCCCCCCTCTCTCTCTCCTACACCCAGGTTCTGTAATCTCAGGTCATATATTCCTGGCGGAGACTCTCTCCCTCTGGCCACGCAGAAAGAGAGACACAGAGAGAAGAAAGGATTTCACATGGCGAACTCCTAAATCCCCAAAATGGGAATTTGATACAAAATGTCCACTTGTGAGAAGGTGGGAATGGTCTTTGGACACTTAAGGGATGGGTATGATGCGTGTGTTTCATTTGGTGACCTCAGAGAGGACAGGACACACATATCTCTGAATATGTACATCTCTCAATTATGGGGTTTGCATCTAATTATTGTATAAAATGAATGAGTAAGGATTAAACTATTTATGAAATTATGTAATGTGATGTTAAACCTTTATTGAAAGAGAAATCTATTCCTTTTAAAGTTGAACTAAGTCATTGGCCCGCCCCAGTGAGCACAGACATGATCTGGCGTCATGGAACAGCCCTTTTCTACTGTTACGAATAAAACCTCTCCTGAGGAAATCCTCTTCAGACCACAACAACCTCAGTATAAGCTAAGGTTGAAATGGTTGTTGAATTCCTAACCATACCACGTTGAGCATTGGCTACACAGCTGGAAATGGTTAAACTCTGAGACTATCGATCCCTACACAATAAGAGCAAATCTTAGATAATAATTACTAGTCTGCAGCTAGAAATTGTCAACCTGGGATGCGAAGACCGACAACCGCCGAAACAGCTATGCTATGAGAGCATTTCTGAATGGTACTCTGAAATATCCATTCTAACCGTGAACGACTTTGATCTTCAGGGAAGCAGAGAGAGAGACGATGATGAGCTGACTCTCCAACAGAAGGACTGACGATTCCAACAGAGATCACAACGACACACCTCGCGTAAATTTATATTGATTGCAGTTATTCCCGAATGAGTGAGCGTTCATGTGCACAGGATTAGCATTTCAATTCATATAATTATCAACTGTGTAGTGACTCCTTTTGTCTTTCCCGTCCTTTTCAGTACACACCCACTTCCCTTTTGTCCACCAAGCCGTCATATCGGCTTAGCCCACTAGGGAACCTCCCCTATCATTTCCTTGTAACCATATCTGCTGTTTGTGTGTTTATGCATTTCTGTGATTATTTAGTTAGTTAGTAAATAAATGATTAAGACAATTGGTGTATGAATGATTCATAGTAAAGGCTGGGTTCATGTAGATAACTAACAATTTCCGACGTTTAGAATGAGACTAACATGAGGTAAAGATTAATTAATTAGAAGACTAATTGATCAGATATTAAAATGTCTGAAGAGTTATATTAGGAAAATTATAACGTTGTAATCTGAAGATTTTCCTTGGTGCCCTGACTTCCTAGTTAATTACATTTACATGAATTAGTTTAATCACGTAATAATAATTACAGAGAATTGATTTGATAAAATAACAGTCTTCACTTTAATGATGCCAAAGATACGACACTAGCCTAAACCCTTAGCATAACCCCTACCCTAAACTTAATCATAACCATAACCCTTACCTAACCCAAACCCTAACATTAACCCTTAACTTAACCATTTTACATTTAAACCTCAATGGGGTAAGGACGTCCCTGTAACGTATATGCAGGAAGTTAGGAAGCAGGTGCAGAAGAGGAGTTTAATAATAAACATGTAGAAACAACAAAACAGGAGAAGCGTCCTGAACGTAACCAAAACCAACACTGCCTGATGACTGAGGCTACTGAGGGCTATATGAAGGGAGAGTAATTAGGGTGCTGATGAAGTCCAGATGTGCTTAATGATGAGGAGCAGGTGTGCCCAATGATGGTTGCCAGGTGTGCGCAATGTGGGTTGCCAGGAACGGTGGTTAGTAGACCGGCGACGTTGAGCGCAGGAGGCCTCCCGGTCTACTAACCACCGTTCCTGGCAACCCACATTGGAGAGCAGGAGTAGGCATGACAGTCCTGGCCAGCAAGGACCGTAAAGGAAAACGCATTGCTCTGACCCAGTTCTGTTCAGTGCAGTTCAATCTCAAAAAAATGTCTGTCACAACATGTCTGTCACTCCAATCATCCAAACCACCAGGACAGATCTATTGAAGGCACGTCTGACAGTTTTATCCCATGAGAAATTTTGTGAAGCAATGTTTACAGATAGGCCTACGTCTCTGTTAAAAATCTTTTCAGAAACCCATTTGAGTTCCAAGAGTCATGGGATAACGCTGACAGTTTGCTTTCATGGGGCTTGACGCTTCAGACAGGATGTTTATTAAATGGGTCTTATGGGGCAGGAAAGGAGGGGTAGGAAATAACCAGAAAAAACAGGGGGGTAAGCCAGATAAACTGTGACTGACTCAAACCAATCTTTTCCAAATTGATGAGCTTCAAACTTGAATAACCCCAGTCAATCACAGACAAAAAGGAGAGAAACTGGCTCTGAGGAGGAAGATGGAAAGATATTTGCCGATTGTTTGTTTTTGTTTCATCTTCTCCGGCAAAACTTATTTAGAAGTTGATTGGCTTGGCGTTTGATTACCGGTAGGCCTATGTGTGATTGATAGGTCAAATCAAATCTAAGTGAAGTTTTTAAATCATTCCACATTGAAGAACAGGCCCACGTATCATTTAAGTCCCAAGGAACATGACTGGGTTGGAGTTCCTCTGAAAAGTCTACAAGCAACAGTGATTTTTTATCTGAATAATGGTTTCCTTCACAATTTCCCCACCATACCATATAGTTTTTACAATGACTTATGTCTCAAGTGACAATGTGTGAGTAATGTTAATATTATATTAATATTCTTCATTTTCTCCTCCTTGTCAGAACCTCATTACTAAAAATATAAGCCGTGCTTACCATTTGAAATCAATGCAGTCAATATTTCACCTCACATTGCAATCTTACATTCTCAGAAGATCCAAAATATCTCCTGATCTATCTTAGCGGAGACAGGAAGTGATGAACCTGAATACTAAATGGTGGACTTGAATGAAATGGGATGCATAGATTAACCTTTGCAGACAGCTTCTCATCATAGAGACAGGAGACGGGGAGGCAAGGACAAATTCATTAGTTATCATGGAACGGATGCTGGAAATGTAGCACCACAGTGGTCAAAGACACTGTAATAAGACGCTAGACAAAAAATTAGCAAATGAGAAATACCATGACATAGAGGGAAATGTAGAGCGTTGTATTATGGATGAGCAGCCATGCATCAGCGTCATTCATTTGTCGTCCATATTGTCAAACACCAGAATAAAGAATCAATACAGGCATCGTATGAAGTAATTTTCATCCTCAAGCACACACACACATACATCCCAGACCCTTCTCCATCACACACACACACACACACACACACACACACACACACACACACACATGAATCACAATCAGGGGTGATGATGCAGACAGGTAGTTGGCAGAGGCAGAGATTGGATGTTTACCCTAAGAGAGATAGCAGCTGCTGTGTCTGTGGACAGGATGTGATGGTTAGGTCTACTCTGATCCCCATGGGAATAAAGAGGGCAATGGTATTTCCAATAATAGTAGCTCCCTTTGATCGCTGACCACTTGATTGTCATCAAAGCGAGCACAGTGCAGCTGAACCACCACAGACAATGTGATCCTTGTTTTCTTCCTGGCTTTCTCTATAGTGACCTCACCTCCATCTTCTGTAAGGTGAATTCGGAATAAGTGGGACACTTTTTGCACTTCCGCTGTAACCTCTTTCGACATCTATCCAACATGTTAGCCCAACACATGATACATTTCTGAAATCCTCAAGATGTTTCCTAATCACACAACCCAAACCATATTGATATCATATACACAGGAGGCATGACACACCCATTTGTGTACACTGAGTCAAAATCATATTTTCAGTTCGCATTTGGGAGACTGGGACAGCAGAATACATCAACTGGGACACCCTTCTCATAGTCCTAATTGTACCCCAATGACAATTCAATAAAATTTTGTGTGGTTAGGAAACATCAGAGAATTTCAGAAATGTATCATGTGTTGGGCTAATATGTGGTATAGATGCCTGAAGAGGTTACAGGGGACAGAAATGCAAAAAGTGTCCCACGTATTCTGAATTCACTCAAATAACAGAACTAATAACAGAACTAATAACAGAACTAATAACAGTACAAATAACAGAACTAATAACAGTACTACAAGAAAACATTTACAGGATATAGTACTACAAGAACCAGAGCCCAGCCTAACCTAAGTACCGGGGGTCCCCAATGTTAACGGGATCTCTTTCCTCCATTGGTAAAGCCTATAAGACTGTCCCACTTTAGCTTCTCAATTCTGTACTACTCTGTACTACTCTCTGTACTACTCTGTACTACTCACCTCTCATCCTTCCACCACCCCCACAACACCACCACTACCAACCCATACATCAGAAGAATCCTACTACAGTGTATATTACAAATCAAATAAATCAAATCAAATTGTATTTGTTAATTACTTCGTAAACAACAGGTGTAGACTAACAGTGAAATGTTTACTTATGGACCCTTTCCAACAATGCAGAGGGATAAAAAAAGAGAAATAGTAGAAAAAATGGAACAATAAGGAATAAATACACAATGAGTAAGGATAACTTGAACTACGGTGGGGGATAAACAGCTAGAGCCACCATAGATAGTAGAGTAATTCTTCCTTTCTCCCTAGCTCTCTGTCTGTCCTCCATTCATCCCCTTCTCATCCTGATCCTGCCACCACCCCCACAACACCCAGCACCACTACTACCAACCATACAACAGAAGACTCCTACTATAGAAATCTGTCGGTAGACTCTTACAGCAGATATATTAGGCGGTGTAATCCCAGGTAAAACATGGAAACTGTGACTGAAAAGCTCAATTTTGGCTCTAGGTGGCTCACGGTATAACGCCACACTGCATCGCCATAAACCTGCCACCGTGTGTGTGTGTGTGTGTGTGTGTGTGTGTGTGTGTGTGTGTGTGTGTGTGTGTGTGTGTGTGTGTGTGTGCACGCGCGGCTGTGATATATGAGAGTTAGGGCTGGTCCTCAGAGTGGTTGAGTGCTAGAAAGTTTCAGACTAAGTATGAGAGACATCATCAGTAATATCAGATCAATGCTTGGTGGTATGTCATTGTTTCTCTGTCACACAATTTATCTATCATTCCCCTGGAAAAGAGGAATTACCTATGTAATGTAAAGAGGGTTGTAATGTAAAGGGGAATTACCTATGTAATGTAAAGGGGGTTGTAATGACCAATGCTGGCATTAAAACCGCACTCAATGAGCTGTATACCGCCATAAGCAAACAGGAAAACGCTCATCCAGAGGCTGCACTCAAAGTGGCCGGGGACTTTAATGCAGGGAATCTTGAATCAACATTCACAAGGCCGCAATGCCAGACGGATTACCAGGATGTGTACTCCAAGCATGTGCTGACCAACTGGCAAGTGTCTATACTGACATTTTCAACCTCTCCATGTCTGAGTCTGTAATACTAACATGTTTCAAGCAGACCACCATAGTCCCTGTTCCCAAGAACACTAAGGTAACCTGCCTAAATGACTACCAACCCGTAGCACTCACGTCTGTAGCCATGGAATGCGAAAGACTGGTCATGGCTCACATCAACACCATTATCCCAGAAACCCAAGACCCACTACAATTTGCATACCGCACCAACAGATCTACAGATGATGCAATCTCTATTGTACTCCACACTGCCCTTTCACACCTGAACAAAAGGAACACCTATGTGAGAATGCTATTCATTGACTAAAGCTCAGCGTACAACACCATAGTGCCCTCAAAGCTCATCAATAAGTTAAGGACCCTGGTACTAAACACTTCCCTCTGCAACTGGATCCTGGACTTCCTGACGGGTTCCCCCAGGTGGTAAGGGTAGGTAACAACACATCCGCCACGCTGATCCTCAACACAGGGGCCCTCCTGTACTCCCTGTTCACTCATGACTGCATGGCCAGGCACGACTCCAACACCATCATTAAGTTTGCTGATGACACAACAGTGGTAGGCCTGATCACCGACAACGATGAGACAGACTATAGAGAGGAGGTCAGAGACCTGACCGTGTGGTGCAAGGACAACAACCTCTCCCTCAACGTGATCAAGACAAAGGAGATGATTGTGGACTACAGGAAAAGGAGGACCGAGTACGCCCCCATTCTCATCGACGGGGCTGCAGTGGAGCAGGTTGAGAGCTTCAAGTTCCTTGGCGTCCACATCACCAACAAACTAACATGGTCCAAGCACACCAAGACAGTCATGAAGAGGGCACGACAAAACCTATTCCCTGGTATGTCAACTGCTCGGCCTCCGACCGCAAGGCACTACATAGGGTGGTATGTACAGCCCAGTACATCACCAGGTCCAAGCTTCCTGCCGTTCTGGACCTCTATACCAGGCGGTGTCAGAGGAAGGCCCTAAAAATTGTCAAAGACTCCAGCCACCCTAGTCATCGACTGTTCTCTCTGCTACCGCTCGGCAAGCGGTACCGGAGCGCCAAGTCTAGGTCCAAGAGGCTCCTAAATAACTTCTATCCCCAAGCCATAAGACTCCTGAACATCTAGTCAAATGGCTACCCAGACTATTTTCTTTGGAACGCTGCTGCAACTCTCTGTTATTATCTATGCATAGACACTTTAATATATTAAACTTTATACCTACATGTACATATTACCTCAATTACCTCGACACCGGTGCCGCCGCACATTGACTCTGTACCGTTACCCCCTGTAACGGGGGTACCGTTATCTGTACCATTACCATTACCTGAATAGCCCCACTACTGTTATTTACTGCTGCTCTTCTTATCTCTTACTTTTTGTTGTATTTTCTTAAAACTGCATTGTTGGTTAAGGGCTTGTAATAAACATTTCACTGTAAGGTCTACACCTGTTGTATTTGATTTGAAAATTTGATTTGAATGTAATGTACATTGCATGTATATTTCCCGGTACATATTACAGCAGTACCACTCTTCATGGTAAGAGAAAGTTAACCCGTCTTGGTGTTTGTGTATTCTACACAGGCATGTTTGTGTGAAATTGTAAACAGATTGTTGTTGTGGGTGAGTGACCAATGAGATTTCACCTGTATTATAACCTGTTTACTGTTTCCAAAGCAACTCCTCAGGCTCTAAATAAGGTGGGTTCTCCTGTGCAGTCCAAAGCAACTCCTCCGGCTCTAAATAAGGTGGGTTCTCCTGTGCAGTCCAAAGCAACTCCTCAGGCTCTAAATAAGGTGGGTTCTCCTGTGCAGTCCAAAGCAACTCCTCAGGCTTTAAATAAGGTGGGTTCTCCTGTGCAGTCCAAAGCAACTCCTCAGGCTCTAAATAAGGTGGGTTCTCCTGTGCAGTCCAAAGCAACTCCTCAGGCTCTAAATAAGGTGGGTTCTCCTGTGCAGTCCAAAGCAACTCCTCAGGCTCTAAATAAGGTGGGTTCTCCTGTGCAGTCCAAAGCAACTCCTCCGGCTCTAAATAAGGTGGGTTCTCCTGTGCAGTCCAAAGCAACTCCTCAGGCTCTAAATAAGGTGGGTTCTCCTGTGCAGTCCAAAGCAACTCCTCAGGCTCTAAATAAGGTGGGATCTCCTGTGCAGTCCAAAGCAACTCCTCAGGCTCTAAATAAGGTGGGTTCTCCTGTGCAGTCCAAAGCAACTCCTCCGGCTCTAAATAAGGTGGGTTCTCCTGTGCAGTCCAAAGCAACTCCTCAGGCTCTAAATAAGGTGGGTTCTCCTGTGCAGTCCAAAGCAACTCCTCAGGCTCTAAATAAGGTGGGTTCTCCTGTGCAGTCCAAAGCAACTCCTCAGGCTCTAAATAAGGTGGGTTCTCCTGTGCAGTCCAAAGCAACTCCTCAGGCTCTAAATAAGGTGGGTTCTCCTGTGCAGTCCAAAGCAACTCCTCGGGCTCTAAATAAGGTGGGTTCTCCTGTGCAGTCCAAAGCAACTCCTCAGGCTCTAAATAAGGTGGGTTCTCCTGTGCAGTCCAAAGCAACTCCTCAGGCTCTAAATAAGGTGGGTTCTCCTGTGCAGTCCAAAGCAACTCCTCAGGCTCTAAATAAGGTGGGTTCTCCTGTGCAGCCCAAAGCAACTCCTCAGGCTCTAAATAAGGTGGGTTCTCCTGTGCAGTCCAAAGCAACTCCTCAGGCTCTAAATAAGGTGGGTTCTCCTGTGTAGTCCAAAGCATACATTTGTGGTGTTTACTGCAAAAGAACAGTTCTATTGTCCCCAGACAAGGCTTAGTTCTAAAAGTACGACTATGTTCATACTTTAGCATGTTCAGTAGTTATTCCACTGACGTTACATCTGCATTTAATTGCATTCTGGAGGGAGAACAGACATTGTTGCTTAGTGGGAATTACTACATTCTCTCTCTGGAGAATCTGCATGCAATATTTAGCTTTGTTCTTTTGGTAATACAATTCAACAGACTGTCATTTCAGGTTGCCTTACAAACATCAATTTGCTCTCGAAAGGTGTCATGTCATTTGTATAAAAGCCATGGTTGGTGGAAGAGATGAGTGAGGCATGCACACTATCAGAAGCTGTAGTTCTACCTGTTCAGAGAAATTACTACAGATGGAAGAGCAATTTAGCACACACAGGCTCTCTCAGCCAATTCAGATGTAGCCAGGTATTCAGTAGAGTGTGTGATCTACTCAGGTTTCCCTGACTAAAAGCTTTCAGGAGAGAGTAGGACATACTGGATGTACCAACGAGAGTGTAGTGGTGGTGGGGGGGGGGGGGGGGCATGTTCTGTTATAAACTCCACCCGGCACAGCCAGAAGAGGTGCTTCTACACCTGCATTCTAGCTGTTTGGGGTTTTAGGCTGGGTTTCTGTACAGCACTTCGAGATATTATCTGATGTACGAAGGGCTATATAAAATAAAATTGATTGATTGATTGACTGGCCACCCCTCATAGCGTGGCTCCTCTCTAGATTTCTTCCTGGGTTCTGGCCTTTCTAGGGAGTTTTTCCTAGCCACCGTGCTCCTTCACATGCATTGCTTGCTGTTTGGGGTTTTAGGCTGGGTTTCTGTACAGCACTTTGTGACATCAGCTGATGTAAGAAGGGCTTTATAAATACATTTGATTGATTGCACCAAGATAAAGTAAGTGGACTGTGATTAATGTTGCAACTTTTTTCGTCATCTGTGATGTTCATCCAAACGTCCCAGGCCTATGCTGTTTGTTTAAAACTTGATTTCTGACCTGCTCCATTCTGCTCCTTCATCATCATCTTCATCACCACCACCACCACCACCATACATCCTTTTTTAATTTCCACCACTAGGCATTGTTGGATATCTCCCAAACAAAGAGACAGATGATCGTAGTAATTTACACTCAACACTGCTGTATTCTTAATTCTATGGTCTGGAGTGCACTATCCCGCTCAGCGCTGATTCTGAAAGAATTATTATTCATTCAGGGCCTATAATCATGAAGCTTCAGAGTAGAAATTCTGATCTAGGATCAGGTACTCACTGTCCATGTAATCATATTCATGGTGATCTAAAATGCAAGACTGATCCCAGATCAGCACTCCTATTCTGAGACGCCTTATGAATATGGGACCTGATGTCTCAGAGTGTTTGGCAGAATAGAACACTGACAGTGCGTCGGAATAGAACACTGACAGTGCGTCGGAATGGAACACTGACAGTGCGTCGGAATGGAACACTGACAGTGCGTCGGAATGGAACACTGACAGTGCGTCGGAATGGAACACTGACAGTGCGTCGGAATGGAACACTGACAGTGCGTCGGAATGGAACACTGACAGTATGTCGGAATAGAACACTGACAGTGTGTCAGAATAGAACTGGATCTCTATCTGTCTTCTCATCACATTGCCAAATAGAAAGAACAGATAGTGAAGGAAGAGATAGTGAAGGAAGACATAGTGAAGTGTAACGGTCCTGACCAGTTTTATGTTGTTTTTGTATGTGTAATTGGTCAGGGCGTTAGTTTTGGGTGGGCAGTCTATGTTATCTGTTTCTATGTTGGTTTTGGTTTGCCTGGTATGGCTCTTGATTAGAGGCAGGTGGTTTGCGTTTTCCTCTAATTAAGAGTCATATTTAGGTAGGGCATTCTCACTGTTTGTTTGTGGGTGATTGTCTCCTGTGTCGTCATATGTGTTTTCCATACGGGACTGTTTGGCTGTTCGTTTCGTTTCGTTTCGATGTCGTCTGTTTCCTGTACGTGAGTTTATGTTTAGTTATGTAAGTTTATGTTCAGGTTTCGTCAACGTCGTTTTCTTGTTTTGATGTTTTGAAAGTGTTTTGTTTTGTTTCGTATTGCCGTCGTATTTAGAATAAAGATGGCTTATTTCCCAAATGCTGCGTTTTGGTCCGAAGATCCTTCTCTCCTCACCTCGTCTGAGGATGAGGAGAGCGACAGCCGTAACAGAATCACCCACCAAATTAGGACCAAGCGGCAAGGGAAAGCTCGACAGGGCAACAAGGATTTCTGGACTTGGGAGGAAATATTGGACGGGAGAGGTCCATGGGCACAGCAGGGAGAATATCGCAGTCCCAAAGCTGAGCTGGAGGCACGGAGGAGAGCAGAGGCTACCGGAGAGAGGAACCGGAGCTATGAGGGAACGCGTCTGGCACGGAAGCCAAAAAAGCCCGTAAGTAACACCCAGAAATTTCTTGGGGGGGGCTAGGAGGTAGTGGGCCAAGGGCAGGTAGGAGACCTGCGCCCACTTCACAGGCTTACCGTGGAGAGCGGGAGTACGGGCAGGCGCCGTGTTACGCAGTAGAGCGCACGGTGTCTCCTGTACGAGTGCATAGCCCAGTGCGGGTTATTCCACCTCCCCGCACTGGTAGGGCTAGATTGGGTATTGAGCCAGGTGTCATGAGGCCGGCTCAACGCGTCTGGTCTCCAGTGCGTCTCCTCGGGCCGGCATACATGGCACCTGCCTTACGCATGGTTTCCCCGGTTCGCCTACATAGGCCGGTGCGGGTTATTCCACCTCCCGCACTGGTCGGGCAACCGGGAGCATTCAACCAGGTAAGGTTGGGCAGGCTCAATGCTCAAGAGTGCCAGTACGTCTCCACGGTCCGGTATTTCCGGCACCACCTCCCCGCCCCAGCCTAGTACCTACAGTGTCTACACTACGCACTAGGCTACCAGTGCGTATCCTGAGCCCTGTTCCTCCTCCACGCACTCTCCCTGTAGTGCGTGTATCTAGCCCGGTGCCTCCAGTTCCGGCCCCACGCACTAAGCTACCAGTGCGTCTCCAGAGCCCTGTACAAACTGTATCTTCTCCCCCTACTAATCCTGATGTGCTTGTCCTCAGCCCGGCGTCACCAGTGCCGGTGCCGCGCATCAGTTGTGGAGTGGGCTTTGAGAATACAGTGTGCCCTGTTCCTGCTCCCCGCACTAGTAGGAGGGTGCTTATCCTTAGCCCGGTGCCTCCAGTTCCGGCACCACGCACCAGGTCTACAGTGCGCCGTATCCGGCCTGAGCCATCCGTCTCCCCAGCGCCATCTGAGCCATCCGTCTCCCCAGCGCCATCTGAGCCATCCGTCTCCCCAGCGCCATCTGAGCCATCCGTCTCCCCAGCGCCGTCTGAGCCGCCCGTCTGCCATGAGCCTGCAAAGCCGCCCGTCTGCCATGAGCCTACAGAGCCGTCCGCCAGACAGGAGCCGCTAGAGCCGTCCGCCAGACAGGAGCCGCTAGAGCCGTCCGCCAGACAGGAGCCGCTAGAGCTGTCAGCCAGACAGGAGCCGCTAGAGCTGTCAGCCAGACAGGATCTGCCAGAGCCGCCAACCAGACAGGATCTGCCAGAGCCGCCAACCAGACAGGATCTGCCAGAGCCGCCAACCAGACAGGATCTGCCAGAGCCGCCAACCAGACAGGATCTGCCAGAGCCGCCAGCGAGCCATGAGCAGCCAGAGCCGTCAGAGAGCCATGAGCCGTCAGAGAGCCATGAGCAGCCAGAGCCGTCAGAGAGCCATGAGCAGCCAGAGCCGTCAGAGAGCCATGAGCAGCCAGAGCCGTCAGAGAGCCATGAGCAGCCAGAGCCGTCAGAGAGCCATGAGCAGCCAGAGCCGTCAGAGAGCCATGAGCAGCCAGAGCCGTCAGAGAGCCATGAGCGTCGAGAGCCGTCAGCCTGCCATGAGCGTCGAGAGCCGTCAGCCTGCCATGAGCGTCGAGAGCCGTCAGCCTGCCATGAGCGTCGAGAGCCGTCAGCCTGCCATGAGCGTCGAGAGCCGTCAGCCTGCCATGAGCGTCGAGAGCCGTCAGCCTGCCATGAGCGTCGAGAGCCGTCAGCCTGCCATGAGCGTCGAGAGCCGTCAGCCTGCCATGAGCGTCGAGAGCCGTCAGCCTGCCATGAGCGTCGAGAGCCGTCAGCCTGCCATGAGCGTCGAGAGCCGTCAGCCTGCCATGAGCGTCGAGAGCCGTCAGCCTGCCATGAGCGTCGAGAGCCGTCAGCCTGCCATGAGCGTCGAGAGCCGTCAGCCTGCCATGAGCGTCGAGAGCCGTCAGCCTGCCATGAGCGTCGAGAGCCGTCAGCCTGCCATGAGCGTCGAGAGCCGTCAGCCTGCCATGAGCGTCGAGAGCCGTCAGCCTGCCATGAGCGTCGAGAGCCGTCAGCCTGCCATGAGCGTCGAGAGCCGTCAGCCTGCCATGAGCGTCGAGAGCCGTCAGCCTGCATAGACCTGCCAGAGTCCCTCAGCCAGGATCTGCCAGAGTTTATCAGCCGGGACCTGCCCCTTGTCCCGGTGCTGCCCCTTATCCCGGTGCTGCCCCTTATCCCGGTGCTGCCCCTTGTCCCGGTACTGCCCCTTGTCCCGGTACTGCCCCTTGTCCCGGTGCTGCCCCTTGTCCCGGTGCTGCCCCTTGTCCCGGTGCTGCCCCTTGTCCCGGTGCTGCCCTTTGTCCCGGTGCTGCCCCTTCTCCTGGTGCTGGATGTTTATTTAGGGGATGTGAGTTTTAGGGTGGGCATTGGGAGGGGAAGAAGAAGACGGGGAGTGACTATGGTGGTGTGGGGACAGCGTCCAGAGCCGGAGCCACCACCGTGGTCACCTGCCCACCCAGACCCTCCCCTGGACTTTGTGATGGTGCGCCCGGAGTTCGCACCTTGAGGGGGGGGGTTATGTAACGGTCCTGACCAGTTTTATGTTGTTTTTGTATGTGTAATTGGTCAGGGCGTTAGTTTTGGGTGGGCAGTCTATGTTATCTGTTTCTATGTTGGTTTTGGTTTGCCTGGTATGGCTCTTGATTAGAGGCAGGTGGTTTGCGTTTTCCTCTAATTAAGAGTCATATTTAGGTAGGGCATTCTCACTGTTTGTTTGTGGGTGATTGTCTCCTGTGTCGTCATATGTGTTTTCCATACGGGACTGTTTGGCTGTTCGTTTCGTTTCGATGTCGTCTGTTTCCTGTACGTGAGTTTATGTTTAGTTATGTAAGTTTATGTTCAGGTTTCGCCAACGTCGTTTTCTTGTTTTGATGTTTTGAAAGTGTTTTGTTTTGTTTCGTATTGCCGTCGTATTTAGAATAAAGATGGCTTATTTCCCAAATGCTGCGTTTTGGTCCGAAGATCCTTCTCTCCTCACCTCGTCTGAGGATGAGGAGAGCGACAGCCTTAACATGAAGGAATAGAAATATAAAGAAGAGATAGTGAAGGAATAGAAATAGAAAGAAGAGATAGAGAAGGAATATAAATAGAAAGAAGACATAGTGAAGGAAGAGATAGTGAAGGAAGACAGTGAAGGAATAGAAATAGAAAGAAGAGATAGTGAAGGAAGAGAAATGGAAAGAAGAGATAGTGGAAGAGATAGAGAAGGAAGAGATAGTGAAAGGAAAATGAGAGAACGGAAAAGAGGAGATAGTGAAGGAAGAGATAGTAAAATAAGAGAAAGGGAAAGAAGAGATAGTGAAAGAGAGCAGGAGAGATGGGAGGAAAAAACAAAGGGAAAGAGACAGAGGAGGAGAATGGAACAGAATGATAATGAGAGTGATTGTGTGTGTGTGCATGCGTAGTGTGCATGCATAGTGTGCATGCGTGCAAGGTTTGTGTGTGCGTGTGTGTCAGAGGCAGGGCAGGATGGTTAATGGATATTACAGTGCGAGATAGACACATGCACACAACAACAATGGTTTAATTGATCTTTCCAGAGAGCAGTATTGAGCAGTATTTGGCCTGTCTTTCTCAACTTCAATTAAGTCATAATAATATGACTGATGAAAGGGAGCGAGAGAGAGAGCGAGAGAAATAAATGAGGATACTGGCTTTTGTTGTGAATATATGATTTTCTGAAAATATGATTTTCTATTTTACCAGTAGGTGGTGCCTTTCAACTACCCGGGCCCTCAGTTTTTCCTTGACCATGTGACTTGACAAGGAACATCTCTGGGCCTTAGTGATAGCATATTTATTCCCTGAGTTTCTTCACTACAATGTTCTGTGATGAGACAGGTTTCCTGTTTTGAAATGACAGTTACAATTCACACAACAGGTAATATGAATCAAGACAGCACATAGCTGGTTTAATGACTGGGATGATGACTGTGGCACTGAGAGGTGATGCAATGATGAAGGGAAACGTGTTTATAAATAGAAGCACTCTCTCTTAACACTGTTGGTAAAATGTTGTTATGATCTAGTTATGACGAAGAGGTTTCAATTCTATTCTATTGTCCCTTAAATAAACAGATCATTCTTTGGAAAAACTATTTGCCAAAATGACTCAATAAGACATAACAACCATTCACACACACACAAACATGCTCCAGGCTTTCCAAGAAAAACAGCAAATAGCACACTGTCTTTCTCGTTCTCGCTCCCCCCCTCTCGCTCTCTCTCTTCCCCCCGCCCCGTCTCTCTCTCTCTACACCCACTCCTTCCCTCCCCCGACTCTTCCTCTATTTTTAGCCCAGTCCTGCGAATCAGAAATCGTGACAGATCTATAGGGATAAACCTGGAGTCCAGGTTAACCTGAGCATCAATGAAGACTCAACAGCTCTGTAAACACCTCACAATGCACAAGCACTCATTGTGTTATGGTCAAATTAAAGGGACAGTTCAGCTAAATGACATATTTAGATATGTGTTTCCTTACTTTGAAGGCATTCTATCCCTTTAAATTTCTTAGCCAAAACAGAGTTATCCTTTCTTCGATCAAAACCTTATACCAAGAGATGACAGAAAGAGAGGATTTTCACATCACTGCTTTAAATAACCTTTAACTGCAGTGGGCTAAATCAGGGTCACACAGAGTGGTTCTTGGTACTTTGAAACAAAAGTATACACCTCACACACATGGTTATGGGCAACAACAAAAAAAGAAGATGCCAGATAGGAAATGTATTTCATTTTGAGTTTGAATCCCAATATTACACTTCATATACATCACAGAAGAGTGAACTATAACAAAACTGTTTGACATAGAAACACCAGATTTTCGGTGGGTTTAAAAAAATAATGTTTATTAATTATGAAATTATGAAAAATATGAATAACATTCCACCCATGAGGCCACTAGGTCATTTGACTGCAGGAAAGGTGTACTACAACAATTACAATTAAAATATACACGTTCAGACAGAGTATAAATATACAAATAGAAATACAGTTATATTCACCACAGAATATTCATAATGGGCAGACAGACATACATTTTCTGCCACTAGTGACAAATAAACAGCATTGGTTTCAGCAGACAGACATGGCTGTCCACTATTTGTTAAAGACATCCCTCACCCGGAGTAGAGGTAGATGCCCCTCTTCTTCTCTCTTCTCTTTTGCAGCATAATCATCATTCCATCTTTACATCACCTCATACCAGGGACGTGTTCATTAGGCACTGAACGGAATAAAACAGACCAAAGTAGTGTGGAAGTACCTGAACTTATCCAATGAGAAACGTTAGTTTTCATATTCCGTTGTAAAATCTTTTGCTACAGTGTGTCCTAATGAATACGACCTAAGTGCTATTCAAGTATCACATCAAGTACTACTACGTACTGTATATATGATTACATAACAAGATTTTCTCCTCATAAGCAAGCACACAGCTGAACTAACACAGCTGAACACACACACAGTACATGCATGTGATATTGCGTAGGTGTTCAGAGACCTACGTGTCGGACTGTGCGTATCCGTGTGCGTGCGCATGTGGGTGTCCGTGTGTGTGTGTGTGTGTGTGTGTGTGTGTGTGTGTGTGTGTGTGTGTGTGTGTGTGTGTGTGTGTGTGTGTGTGTGTGTGTGTGTGTGTGTGTGTGTGTGTGTGTGTGTGTGTGTGTGTGTGTGTGTGTGTGTGGTTAGAATGACAGCCTAACTGCTTGTGACTGTATTCCCTGCACGTAGCACTTTGCGGTCCATTTCTCTCAATTAATTTTCACAACTCTCTCTCTTTCTCTTTCTCTTTCTCTCTTTCTCTCTCTCTCTTTCTCTGAGCGCTGCCTACAAATCATCTCTTTTATAAATATCCCACCCTGCTTCTTTTGATATTCAGACTTGGCTTCCTTTCAATTTAAAACTATGTTATGTTACTATTTGTGGAAAATACTCCACAGAAATGTTCAACTTGTGCAAGAGGAAAAAAAAGAAATTCAACAGGGACCCCCTCTTAATCAGAACAACTCCAGTTTTACCATGACTTCAGCAGTGCATGGCTGGATGAACCAAGTCTCTGGCCAGGGAAAGGAACATTTTAAAGTTCGCCTCTTGGCATCAGAGAGAAAATGTTGCAGTTTTCAAGCACATTTCCTGCAATTCTACACATTTTGTCATGAGGCAGATACAACTTTGCCGTTTTAAAGGCCCAGTGCAGTCAAACATTATATTTATATATTTCCATACTGAGGTTGGAATAGTACTGTGAAATTGTGAAAATTATGATAATGCTGTAAGAGCTGTTCGAAAAGTCCTCCTAAAATTTCAGCATGTTTTGATGGGAGGGAATTTTGTTCTGCCTTGCAGTAAATTAGTTAATAGACCAATAAGAAAGAGAGTTCCAAACCTCTCTGCCAATAACAGCTAGTTTTCAGTTTTCCCCTTCCCAGGGGTCTGCAGACCCCACTCTGAGAACCCCTGCTCTAGGGCTTCTAGCCCAGGACTAAGAGCGTCTGGGGTTAAGTATAGACTTGGGATAACCACACGCAATGTGAAAAGGCCTTTTGAAGCTAGCCTGCTGGTAGCAGACCTGTTTGAGCTTCAACCTGACTCCTTGGTCGTGTCCGTTGTCATGCCAAACTCGACTAACAATGTATGGCATGCCGTGACGACGCAAGCCAGTAGAGCTGGCTGTAAAGCACATAGAATAGTATACACATCCCACTGTGGCCACACTGGTTGTATCAACGCTGTTTGCATGTCATTTCAATGAAATTACGTTGAACCAACGCGGAATAGACGTTAAATTGACGTCTGTGCCCAGTGAGAGTACTGGAGAACCCAGCTACTTCAGCCAGTAAAGTCAGAAATGGTTTTCACTAAGAAACGCCACCAAGCTAGTAAAGCCACTTGTTATTCTGTCCAGTAACAAAAAGGACAAGAAGGCAGCATTCCTATTCTGTGGCTTAACGCCCGGACCACTGCCTTTATCCTGCGCCAGAGCAGCCAGAGTTTAGAGACATTTTCAGTGCCGTTTCCAGTAAAGTATTCTAACTCCGAATAATAATCGTATTCCGTTCAGCATGACTAGTGATGTAAAGTACTTAAGTAAAAATACTTTAAAGTACTACTTAAGTAGTTTTTTGGGGGTATCTGTACTTTGCTTTACTATTCATATTTTTGACAACTTTTACTTCACTACATTCCTAAAGAAAATAATGTACTTTTTACTCCATACATTTTCCCTGACACCCAAAAGTACTCTTTGCATGTTGAGTGCTTAGCAGGACAGGAATATGGTCCAATTCACGCACTTATCAAGAGAACATCCCTGGTCATCTCTACTGCCTCTGATCTGGCTGACTCACTAAACACATATGCATCGTTTGTAAATGATGTCTTAGTATTAATGTGCACCCCTGGCTAACCGTACATTTAAAAAACAAGAAAATAGTGCCGTCTGTTCTTGATTTATATAAGGAATTTGAAATGATTTATACTTTTGATACTTAAGTATATTTTAGCAATTACATTTACTTTTGATACTTAAGTAAAAGACTTTTACTCAAGTGGTATTTTACTGGGTGACTTTCACTTTTACTCGAGTAACTTTCTATATCTATACTTTTACTCAAGTATGACAATTGGGTAGTTTTTCCAACATTGAGCATGAGTGACCTAAATCTGTCCAGAGTCAGAGTCCTCACTTAAAATCGAGAGCCTCGACTGGCTGGTTTCTCTCTCACACACACACACACACACACACACACACACACACACACACACACACACACACACACACACACACACACACACACACACACACACACACACACACACACACACACACACACACACACACACACAGTTATAACCTTTTCACACTCGCGTGCCAATCTGAACCATACTGCGCTAGTTCATCAAAGGTTTCCAGCATAATT
>NW_026602095.1:0-25188 GCF_029448725.1 Salvelinus fontinalis | reverse complement strand
GTACTGCTAACAGGTCACCACCGTTACCTAGGCTACATCCTTCTCTTTACATGATGGACTGTTAACAGGTCACCACCGTTACCTAGGCTACATCCTTCTCTTTACATGATGGACTGTTAATAGGTCACCACCGTTACCTAGGCTACACCCTTCTCTTTACATGATGGACTGCTAAGAGGTCACCACCGTTACCTAGGCTACATCCTTCTCTTTACATGATGTACTGTTAACAGGTCACCACCGTTACCTCGGCTACATCCTTCTCTTTACATGATGGACTGCTAAGAGGTCACCACCGTTACCTAGGCTACATCCTTCTCTTTACATGATGGACTGTTAACAGGTCACCACCGTTACCTAGGCTACATCCTTCTCTTTACATGATGGACTGTTAACAGGTCACCACCGTTACCTAGGCTACACCCTTCTCTTTACATGATGGACTGTTAACAGGTCACCACCGTTACCTAGGCTACATCCTTCTCTTTACATTATGGACTGTTAACAGGTCACCACCGTTACCTAGGCTACATCCTTCTCTTTACATGATGGACTGTTAACAGGTCACCACCGTTACCTAGGCTACATCCTTCTCTTTACATGATGGACTGTTAACAGGTCACCACCGTTACCTAGGCTACATCCTTCTCTTTACATGATGGACTGTTAACAGGTCACCACCGTTACCTAGGCTACATCCTTCTCTTTACATGATGTACTGTTAACAGGTCACCACCGTTACCTAGGCTACATCCTTCTCTTTACATGATGGACTGTTAACAGGTCACCACCGTTACCTAGGCTACATCCTTCTCTTTACATGATGGACTGTTAACAGGTCACCACCGTTACCTAGGCTACACCCTTCTCTTTACATGATGGACTGCTAAGAGGTCACCACCGTTACCTAGGCTACACCCTTCTCTTTACATGATGTACTGTTAACAGGTCACCACCGTTACCTAGGCTACATCCTTCTCTTTACATGATGGACTGCTAAGAGGTCACCACCGTTACCTAGGCTACATCCTTCTCTTTACATGATGGACTGTTAACAGGTCACCACCGTTACCTAGGCTACATCCTTCTCTTTACATTACGGACTGTTAACAGGTCACCACCGTTACCTAGGCTACATCCTTCTCTTTACATTACGGACTGTTTACAGGTCACCACCGTTACCTAGGCTACATCCTTCTCTTTACATGATGGACTGTTAACAGGTCACCACCGTTACCTAGGCTACATCCTTCTCTTTACATGATGGACTGTTAACAGGTCACCACCGTTACCTAGGCTACATCCTTCTCTTTACATGATGGACTGTTAACAGGTCACCACCGTTACCTAGGCTACATCCTTCTCTTTACATTACGGACTGTTAACAGGTCACCACCGTTACCTAGGCTACATCCTTCTCTTTACATTACGGACTGTTTACAGGTCACCACCGTTACCTAGGCTACATCCTTCTCTTTACATGATGGACTGTTAACAGGTCACCACCGTTACCTAGGCTACATCCTTCTCTTTACATGATGGACTGTTAACAGGTCACCACCGTTACCTAGGCTACATCCTTCTCTTTACATGATGGACTGTTAACAGGTCACCACCGTTACCTAGGCTACATCCTTCTCTTTACATGATGGACTGTTAACAGGTCACCACCGTTACCTAGGCTACATCCTTCTCTTTACATGATGTACTGCTAACAGGTCACCACCGTTACCTAGGCTACATCCTTCTCTTTACATGATGGACTGTTAACAGGTCACCACCGTTACCTAGGCTACATCCTTCTCTTTACATGATGGACTGTTAACAGGTCACCACCGTTACCTAGGCTACATCCTTCTCTTTACATGATGGACTGTTAACAGGTCACCACCGTTACCTAGGCTACACCCTTCTCTTTACATGATGGACTGTTAACAGGTCACCACCGTTACCTAGGCTACATCCTTCTCTTTACATGATGGACTGTTAACAGGTCACCACCGTTACCTAGGCTACATCCTTCTCTTTACATGATGGACTGTTAACAGGTCACCACCGTTAACTAGGCTACATCCTTCTCTTTACATGATGGACTGTTAACAGGTCACCACCGTTACCTAGGCTACATCCTTCTCTTTAAATTATGGACTGTTAACAGGTCACCACCGTTACCTAGGCTACATCCTTCTCTTTACATGATGGACTGCTAAGAGGTCACCACCGTTACCTAGGCTACATCCTTCTTTTTACATGATGGACAGTTAACAGGTCACCACCGTTACCTAGGCTACATCCTTCTCTTTACATGATGGACTGCTAAGAGGTCACCACCGTTACCTAGGCTACATCCTTCTCTTTACATGATGGACTGTTAACAGGTCACCACCGTTACCTAGGCTACATCCTTCTCTTTACATGATGGACTGTTAACAGGTCACCACCGTTACCTAGGCTACATCCTTCTCTTTACATGATGGACTGTTAACAGGTCACCACCGTTACCTAGGCTACACCCTTCTCTTTACATGATGGACTGTTAACAGGTCACCACCGTTACCTAGGCTACATCCTTCTCTTTACATGATGGACTGTTAACAGGTCACCACCGTTACCTAGGCTACATCCTTCTCTTTACATTATGGACTGTTAACAGGTCACCACCGTTACCTAGGCTACATCCTTCTCTTTACATGATGGACTGTTAACAGGTCACCACCGTTACCTAGGCTACATCCTTCTCTTTAAATTATGGACTGTTAACAGGTCACCACCGTTACCTAGGCTACATCCTTCTCTTTACATTATGGACTGTTAACAGGTCACCACCGTTACCATGGCTACATCCTTCTCTTTACATGATGGACTGTTAACAGGTCACCACCGTCACCTAGGCTACATCCTTCTCTTTACATTATGGACTGTTAACAGGTCACCACCGTTACCTAGGCTACATCCTTCTCTTACATTATGGACTGTTAACAGGTCACCACCGTTACCTAGGCTACATCCTTCTCTTTACATGATGGACTGTTAACAGGTCACCACCGTTACCTAGGCTACATCCTTCTCTTTACATGATGGACTGTTA
Organism: Salvelinus fontinalis; assembly: GCF_029448725.1. Lineage (NCBI taxonomy): Eukaryota > Metazoa > Chordata > Actinopteri > Salmoniformes > Salmonidae > Salvelinus > Salvelinus fontinalis. The sequence goes on along the minus strand of NW_026602095.1, from coordinate 22,100 downwards.
ACAGGTCACCACCGTTACCTAGGCTACATCCTTCTCTTTACATGATGGACTGTTAACAGGTCACCACCGTCACCTAGGCTACATCCTTCTCTTTACATGATGGACTGTTAACAGGTCACCACCGTTACCTAGGCTACATCCTTCTCTTACATTATGGACTGCTAACAGGTCACCACCGTTACCTAGGCTACATCCTTCTCTTTACATTATGGACTGTTAACAGGTCACCACCGTTACCTAGGCTACATCCTTCTCTTTACATGATGGACTGTTAATAGGTCACCACCGTTACCTAGGCTACATCCTTCTCTTTACATGATGGACTGCTAAGAGGTCACCACCGTTACCTAGGCTACATCCTTCTCTTTACATGATGGACTGTTAACAGGTCACCACCGTTACCTAGGCTACATCCTTCTCTTTACATGATGTACTGCTAACAGGTCACCACCGTTACCTAGGCTACATCCTTCTCTTTACATGATGGACTGTTAACAGGTCACCACCGTTACCTAGGCTACATCCTTCTCTTTACATGATGGACTGTTAATAGGTCACCACCGTTACCTAGGCTACACCCTTCTCTTTACATGATGGACTGCTAAGAGGTCACCACCGTTACCTAGGCTACATCCTTCTCTTTACATGATGTACTGTTAACAGGTCACCACCGTTACCTCGGCTACATCCTTCTCTTTACATGATGGACTGCTAAGAGGTCACCACCGTTACCTAGGCTACATCCTTCTCTTTACATGATGGACTGTTAACAGGTCACCACCGTTACCTAGGCTACATCCTTCTCTTTACATGATGGACTGTTAACAGGTCACCACCGTTACCTAGGCTACACCCTTCTCTTTACATGATGGACTGTTAACAGGTCACCACCGTTACCTAGGCTACATCCTTCTCTTTACATTATGGACTGTTAACAGGTCACCACCGTTACCTAGGCTACATCCTTCTCTTTACATGATGGACTGTTAACAGGTCACCACCGTTACCTAGGCTACATCCTTCTCTTTACATGATGGACTGTTAACAGGTCACCACCGTTACCTAGGCTACATCCTTCTCTTTACATGATGGACTGTTAACAGGTCACCACCGTTACCTAGGCTACATCCTTCTCTTTACATGATGTACTGTTAACAGGTCACCACCGTTACCTAGGCTACATCCTTCTCTTTACATGATGGACTGTTAACAGGTCACCACCGTTACCTAGGCTACATCCTTCTCTTTACATGATGGACTGTTAACAGGTCACCACCGTTACCTAGGCTACACCCTTCTCTTTACATGATGGACTGCTAAGAGGTCACCACCGTTACCTAGGCTACACCCTTCTCTTTACATGATGTACTGTTAACAGGTCACCACCGTTACCTAGGCTACATCCTTCTCTTTACATGATGGACTGCTAAGAGGTCACCACCGTTACCTAGGCTACATCCTTCTCTTTACATGATGGACTGTTAACAGGTCACCACCGTTACCTTGGCTACATCCTTCTCTTTACATTACGGACTGTTAACAGGTCACCACCGTTACCTAGGCTACATCCTTCTCTTTACATTACGGACTGTTTACAGGTCACCACCGTTACCTAGGCTACATCCTTCTCTTTACATGATGGACTGTTAACAGGTCACCACCGTTACCTAGGCTACATCCTTCTCTTTACATGATGGACTGTTAACAGGTCACCACCGTTACCTAGGCTACATCCTTCTCTTTACATGATGGACTGTTAACAGGTCACCACCGTTACCTAGGCTACATCCTTCTCTTTACATTACGGACTGTTAACAGGTCACCACCGTTACCTAGGCTACATCCTTCTCTTTACATTACGGACTGTTTACAGGTCACCACCGTTACCTAGGCTACATCCTTCTCTTTACATGATGGACTGTTAACAGGTCACCACCGTTACCTAGGCTACATCCTTCTCTTTACATGATGGACTGTTAACAGGTCACCACCGTTACCTAGGCTACATCCTTCTCTTTACATGATGGACTGTTAACAGGTCACCACCGTTACCTAGGCTACATCCTTCTCTTTACATGATGGACTGTTAACAGGTCACCACCGTTACCTAGGCTACATCCTTCTCTTTACATGATGTACTGCTAACAGGTCACCACCGTTACCTAGGCTACATCCTTCTCTTTACATGATGGACTGTTAACAGGTCACCACCGTTACCTAGGCTACATCCTTCTCTTTACATGATGGACTGTTAACAGGTCACCACCGTTACCTAGGCTACATCCTTCTCTTTACATGATGGACTGTTAACAGGTCACCACCGTTACCTAGGCTACACCCTTCTCTTTACATGATGGACTGTTAACAGGTCACCACCGTTACCTAGGCTACATCCTTCTCTTTACATGATGGACTGTTAACAGGTCACCACCGTTACCTAGGCTACATCCTTCTCTTTACATGATGGACTGTTAACAGGTCACCACCGTTAACTAGGCTACATCCTTCTCTTTACATGATGGACTGTTAACAGGTCACCACCGTTACCTAGGCTACATCCTTCTCTTTACATGATGGACTGTTAACAGGTCACCACCGTTACCTAGGCTACATCCTTCTCTTTACATGATGGACTGTTAACAGGTCACCACCGTTACCTAGGCTACATCCTTCTCTTTACATGATGGACTGTTAACAGGTCACCACCGTTACCTAGGCTACATCCTTCTCTTTACATGATGGACTGTTAACAGGTCACCACCGTTACCTAGGCTACATCCTTCTCTTTACATGATGGACTGTTAACAGGTCACCACCGTTACCTAGGCTACATCCTTCTCTTTACATGATGGACTGTTAACAGGTCACCACCGTTACCTAGGCTACACCCTTCTCTTTACATGATGGACTGCTAAGAGGTCACCACCGTTACCTAGGCTACATCCTTCTCTTTACATGATGTACTGTTAACAGGTCACCACCGTTACCTAGGCTACATCCTTCTCTTTACATGATGGACTGCTAAGAGGTCACCACCGTTACCTAGGCTACATCCTTCTCTTTACATGATGGACTGTTAACAGGTCACCACCGTTACCTAGGCTACATCCTTCTCTTTACATTACGGACTGTTAACAGGTCACCACCGTTACCTAGGCTACATCCTTCTCTTTACATTACGGACTGTTTACAGGTCACCACCGTTACCTAGGCTACATCCTTCTCTTTACATGATGGACTGTTAACAGGTCACCACCGTTACCTAGGCTACATCCTTCTCTTTACATGATGGACTGTTAACAGGTCACCACCGTTACCTAGGCTACATCCTTCTCTTTACATGATGGACTGTTAACAGGTCACCACCGTTACCTAGGCTACATCCTTCTCTTTACATTACGGACTGTTAACAGGTCACCACCGTTACCTAGGCTACATCCTTCTCTTTACATTACGGACTGTTTACAGGTCACCACCGTTACCTAGGCTACATCCTTCTCTTTACATGATGGACTGTTAACAGGTCACCACCGTTACCTAGGCTACATCCTTCTCTTTACATGATGGACTGTTAACAGGTCACCACCGTTACCTAGGCTACATCCTTCTCTTTACATGATGGACTGTTAACAGGTCACCACCGTTACCTAGGCTACATCCTTCTCTTTACATGATGGACTGTTAACAGGTCACCACCGTTACCTAGGCTACATCCTTCTCTTTACATGATGTACTGCTAACAGGTCACCACCGTTACCTAGGCTACATCCTTCTCTTTACATGATGGACTGTTAACAGGTCACCACCGTTACCTAGGCTACATCCTTCTCTTTACATGATGGACTGTTAACAGGTCACCACCGTTACCTAGGCTACATCCTTCTCTTTACATGATGGACTGTTAACAGGTCACCACCGTTACCTAGGCTACACCCTTCTCTTTACATGATGGACTGTTAACAGGTCACCACCGTTACCTAGGCTACATCCTTCTCTTTACATGATGGACTGTTAACAGGTCACCACCGTTACCTAGGCTACATCCTTCTCTTTACATGATGGACTGTTAACAGGTCACCACCGTTAACTAGGCTACATCCTTCTCTTTACATGATGGACTGTTAACAGGTCACCACCGTTACCTAGGCTACATCCTTCTCTTTACATGATGGACTGTTAACAGGTCACCACCGTTACCTAGGCTACATCCTTCTCTTTACATTATGGACTGTTAACAGGTCACCACCGTTACCTAGGCTACATCCTTCTCTTTACATGATGGACTGTTAACAGGTCACCACCGTTACCTAGGCTACATCCTTCTCTTTACATGATGGACTGTTAACAGGTCACCACCGTTACCTAGGCTACATCCTTCTCTTTACATGATGGACTGTTAACAGGTCACCACCGTTACCTAGGCTACATCCTTCTCTTTACATGATGGACTGTTAACAGGTCACCACCGTTACCTAGGCTACATCCTTCTCTTTACATGATGTACTGTTAACAGGTCACCACCGTTACCTAGGCTACATCCTTCTCTTTACATGATGGACTGTTAACAGGTCACCACCGTTACCTAGGCTACATCCTTCTCTTTACATGATGGACTGTTAACAGGTCACCACCGTTACCTAGGCTACACCCTTCTCTTTACATGATGGACTGCTAAGAGGTCACCACCGTTACCTAGGCTACACCCTTCTCTTTACATGATGTACTGTTAACAGGTCACCACCGTTACCTAGGCTACACCCTTCTCTTTACATGATGTACTGTTAACAGGTCACCACCGTTACCTAGGCTACATCCTTCTCTTTACATGATGGACTGCTAAGAGGTCACCACCGTTACCTAGGCTACATCCTTCTCTTTACATGATGGACTGCTAAGAGGTCACCACCGTTACCTAGGCTACATCCTTCTCTTTACATGATGGACTGTTAACAGGTCACCACCGTTACCTAGGCTACATCCTTCTCTTTACATGATGTACTGCTAACAGGTCACCACTGTTACCTAGGCTACATCCTTCTCTTTACATGATGGACTATTAACAGGTCACCACCGTTACCTAGGCTACATCCTTCTCTTTACATGATGGACTGTTAATAGGTCACCACCGTTACCTAGGCTACACCCTTCTCTTTACATGATGGACTGCTAAGAGGTCACCACCGTTACCTAGGCTACACCCTTCTCTTTACATGATGTACTGTTAACAGGTCACCACCGTGACCTAGGCTACATCCTTCTCTTTACATTACGGACTGTTTACAGGTCACCACCGTTACCTAGGCTACATCCTTCTCTTTACATGATGGACTGTTAACAGGTCACCACCGTTACCTAGGCTACATCCTTCTCTTTACATGATGGACTGTTAACAGGTCACCACCGTTACCTAGGCTACATCCTTCTCTTTACATGATGGACTGTTAACAGGTCACCACCGTTACCTAGGCTACATCCTTCTCTTTACATGATGGACTGTTAACAGGTCACCACCGTTACCTAGGCTACATCCTTCTCTTTACATGATGTACTGCTAACAGGTCACCACCGTTACCTAGGCTACATCCTTCTCTTTACATGATGGACTGTTAACAGGTCACCACCGTTACCTAGGCTACATCCTTCTCTTTACATGATGGACTGTTAACAGGTCACCACCGTTACCATGGCTACATCCTTCTCTTTACATGATGGACTGTTAACAGGTCACCACCGTTACCTAGGCTACACCCTTCTCTTTACATGATGGACTGTTAACAGGTCACCACCGTTACCTAGGCTACATCCTTCTCTTTACATGATGGACTGTTAACAGGTCACCACCGTTACCTAGGCTACATCCTTCTCTTTACATGATGGACTGTTAACAGGTCACCACCGTTAACTAGGCTACATCCTTCTCTTTACATGATGGACTGTTAACAGGTCACCACCGTTACCTAGGCTACATCCTTCTCTTTACATGATGGACTGTTAACAGGTCACCACCGTTACCTAGGCTACATCCTTCTCTTTACATGATGGACTGTTAACAGGTCACCACCGTTACCTAGGCTACATCCTTCTCTTTACATGATGGACTGTTAACAGGTCACCACCGTTACCTAGGCTACATCCTTCTCTTTACATGATGGACTGTTAACAGGTCACCACCGTTACCTAGGCTACATCCTTCTCTTTACATGATGGACTGTTAACAGGTCACCACCGTTACCTAGGCTACATCCTTCTCTTTACATGATGGACTGTTAACAGGTCACCACCGTTACCTAGGCTACACCCTTCTCTTTACATGATGGACTGCTAAGAGGTCACCACCGTTACCTAGGCTACACCCTTCTCTTTACATGATGTACTGTTAACAGGTCACCACCGTTACCTAGGCTACATCCTTCTCTTTACATGATGGACTGCTAAGAGGTCACCACCGTTACCTAGGCTACATCCTTCTCTTTACATGATGGACTGTTAACAGGTCACCACCGTTACCTAGGCTACATCCTTCTCTTTACATTACGGACTGTTAACAGGTCACCACCGTTACCTAGGCTACATCCTTCTCTTTACATTACGGACTGTTTACAGGTCACCACCGTTACCTCGGCTACATCCTTCTCTTTACATGATGGACTGTTAACAGGTCACCACCGTTACCTAGGCTACATCCTTCTCTTTACATGATGGACTGTTAACAGGTCACCACCGTTACCTAGGCTACATCCTTCTCTTTACATGATGGACTGTTAACAGGTCACCACCGTTACCTAGGCTACATCCTTCTCTTTACATTACGGACTGTTAACAGGTCACCACCGTTACCTAGGCTACATCCTTCTCTTTACATTACGGACTGTTTACAGGTCACCACCGTTACCTAGGCTACATCCTTCTCTTTACATGATGGACTGTTAACAGGTCACCACCGTTACCTAGGCTACATCCTTCTCTTTACATGATGGACTGTTAACAGGTCACCACCGTTACCTAGGCTACATCCTTCTCTTTACATGATGGACTGTTAACAGGTCACCACCGTTACCTAGGCTACATCCTTCTCTTTACATGATGGACTGTTAACAGGTCACCACCGTTACCTAGGCTACATCCTTCTCTTTACATGATGTACTGCTAACAGGTCACCACCGTTACCTAGGCTACATCCTTCTCTTTACATGATGGACTGTTAACAGGTCACCACCGTTACCTAGGCTACATCCTTCTCTTTACATGATGGACTGTTAACAGGTCACCACCGTTACCTAGGCTACATCCTTCTCTTTACATGATGGACTGTTAACAGGTCACCACCGTTACCTAGGCTACACCCTTCTCTTTACATGATGGACTGTTAACAGGTCACCACCGTTACCTAGGCTACATCCTTCTCTTTACATGATGGACTGTTAACAGGTCACCACCGTTACCTAGGCTACATCCTTCTCTTTACATGATGGACTGTTAACAGGTCACCACCGTTAACTAGGCTACATCCTTCTCTTTACATGATGGACTGTTAACAGGTCACCACCGTTACCTAGGCTACATCCTTCTCTTTACATGATGGACTGTTAACAGGTCACCACCGTTACCTAGGCTACATCCTTCTCTTTACATTATGGACTGTTAACAGGTCACCACCGTTACCTAGGCTACATCCTTCTCTTTACATGATGGACTGTTAACAGGTCACCACCGTTACCTAGGCTACATCCTTCTCTTTACATGATGGACTGTTAACAGGTCACCACCGTTACCTAGGCTACATCCTTCTCTTTACATGATGGACTGTTAACAGGTCACCACCGTTACCTAGGCTACATCCTTCTCTTTACATGATGGACTGTTAACAGGTCACCACCGTTACCTAGGCTACATCCTTCTCTTTACATGATGTACTGTTAACAGGTCACCACCGTTACCTAGGCTACATCCTTCTCTTTACATGATGGACTGTTAACAGGTCACCACCGTTACCTAGGCTACATCCTTCTCTTTACATGATGGACTGTTAACAGGTCACCACCGTTACCTAGGCTACACCCTTCTCTTTACATGATGGACTGCTAAGAGGTCACCACCGTTACCTAGGCTACACCCTTCTCTTTACATGATGTACTGTTAACAGGTCACCACCATTACCTAGGCTACACCCTTCTCTTTACATGATGTACTGTTAACAGGTCACCACCGTTACCTAGGCTACATCCTTCTCTTTACATGATGGACTGCTAAGAGGTCACCACCGTTACCTAGGCTACATCCTTCTCTTTACATGATGGACTGCTAAGAGGTCACCACCGTTACCTAGGCTACATCCTTCTCTTTACATGATGGACTGTTAACAGGTCACCACCGTTACCTAGGCTACATCCTTCTCTTTACATGATGTACTGCTAACAGGTCACCACCGTTACCTAGGCTACATCCTTCTCTTTACATGATGGACTGCTAAGAGGTCACCACCGTTACCTAGGCTACATCCTTCTCTTTACATGATGGACTGTTAACAGGTCACCACCGTTACCTAGGCTACATCCTTCTCTTTACATGATGTACTGCTAACAGGTCACCACCGTTACCTAGGCTACATCCTTCTCTTTACATGATGGACTGTTAACAGGTCACCACCGTTACCTAGGCTACATCCTTCTCTTTACATGATGGACTGTTAATAGGTCACCACCGTTACCTAGGTTACACCCTTCTCTTTACATGATGGACTGCTAAGAGGTCACCACCGTTACCTAGGCTACATCCTTCTCTTTACATGATGTACTGTTAACAGGTCACCACCGTTACCTCGGCTACATCCTTCTCTTTACATGATGGACTGCTAAGAGGTCACCACCGTTACCTAGGCTACATCCTTCTCTTTACATGATGGACTGTTAACAGGTCACCACCGTTACCTAGGCTACATCCTTCTCTTTACATGATGGACTGTTAACAGGTCACCACCGTTACCTAGGCTACACCCTTCTCTTTACATGATGGACTGTTAACAGGTCACCACCGTTACCTAGGCTACATCCTTCTCTTTACATTATGGACTGTTAACAGGTCACCACCGTTACCTAGGCTACATCCTTCTCTTTACATGATGGACTGTTAACAGGTCACCACCGTTACCTAGGCTACATCCTTCTCTTTACATGATGGACTGTTAACAGGTCACCACCGTTACCTAGGCTACATCCTTCTCTTTACATGATGGACTGTTAACAGGTCACCACCGTTACCTAGGCTACATCCTTCTCTTTACATGATGTACTGTTAACAGGTCACCACCGTTACCTAGGCTACATCCTTCTCTTTACATGATGGACTGTTAACAGGTCACCACCGTTACCTAGGCTACATCCTTCTCTTTACATGATGGACTGTTAACAGGTCACCACCGTTACCTAGGCTACACCCTTCTCTTTACATGATGGACTGCTAAGAGGTCACCACCGTTACCTAGGCTACACCCTTCTCTTTACATGATGTACTGTTAACAGGTCACCACCGTTACCTAGGCTACATCCTTCTCTTTACATGATGGACTGCTAAGAGGTCACCACCGTTACCTAGGCTACATCCTTCTCTTTACATGATGGACTGTTAACAGGTCACCACCGTTACCTTGGCTACATCCTTCTCTTTACATTACGGACTGTTAACAGGTCACCACCGTTACCTAGGCTACATCCTTCTCTTTACATTACGGACTGTTTACAGGTCACCACCGTTACCTAGGCTACATCCTTCTCTTTACATGATGGACTGTTAACAGGTCACCACCGTTACCTAGGCTACATCCTTCTCTTTACATGATGGACTGTTAACAGGTCACCACCGTTACCTAGGCTACATCCTTCTCTTTACATGATGGACTGTTAACAGGTCACCACCGTTACCTAGGCTACATCCTTCTCTTTACATTACGGACTGTTAACAGGTCACCACCGTTACCTAGGCTACATCCTTCTCTTTACATTACGGACTGTTTACAGGTCACCACCGTTACCTAGGCTACATCCTTCTCTTTACATGATGGACTGTTAACAGGTCACCACCGTTACCTAGGCTACATCCTTCTCTTTACATGATGGACTGTTAACAGGTCACCACCGTTACCTAGGCTACATCCTTCTCTTTACATGATGGACTGTTAACAGGTCACCACCGTTACCTAGGCTACATCCTTCTCTTTACATGATGGACTGTTAACAGGTCACCACCGTTACCTAGGCTACATCCTTCTCTTTACATGATGTACTGCTAACAGGTCACCACCGTTACCTAGGCTACATCCTTCTCTTTACATGATGGACTGTTAACAGGTCACCACCGTTACCTAGGCTACATCCTTCTCTTTACATGATGGACTGTTAACAGGTCACCACCGTTACCTAGGCTACATCCTTCTCTTTACATGATGGACTGTTAACAGGTCACCACCGTTACCTAGGCTACACCCTTCTCTTTACATGATGGACTGTTAACAGGTCACCACCGTTACCTAGGCTACATCCTTCTCTTTACATGATGGACTGTTAACAGGTCACCACCGTTACCTAGGCTACATCCTTCTCTTTACATGATGGACTGTTAACAGGTCACCACCGTTAACTAGGCTACATCCTTCTCTTTACATGATGGACTGTTAACAGGTCACCACCGTTACCTAGGCTACATCCTTCTCTTTACATGATGGACTGTTAACAGGTCACCACCGTTACCTAGGCTACATCCTTCTCTTTACATGATGGACTGTTAACAGGTCACCACCGTTACCTAGGCTACATCCTTCTCTTTACATGATGGACTGTTAACAGGTCACCACCGTTACCTAGGCTACATCCTTCTCTTTACATGATGGACTGTTAACAGGTCACCACCGTTACCTAGGCTACATCCTTCTCTTTACATGATGGACTGTTAACAGGTCACCACCGTTACCTAGGCTACATCCTTCTCTTTACATGATGGACTGTTAACAGGTCACCACCGTTACCTAGGCTACACCCTTCTCTTTACATGATGGACTGCTAAGAGGTCACCACCGTTACCTAGGCTACACCCTTCTCTTTACATGATGTACTGTTAACAGGTCACCACCGTTACCTAGGCTACATCCTTCTCTTTACATGATGGACTGCTAAGAGGTCACCACCGTTACCTAGGCTACATCCTTCTCTTTACATGATGGACTGTTAACAGGTCACCACCGTTACCTAGGCTACATCCTTCTCTTTACATTACGGACTGTTAACAGGTCACCACCGTTACCTAGGCTACATCCTTCTCTTTACATTACGGACTGTTTACAGGTCACCACCGTTACCTAGGCTACATCCTTCTCTTTACATGATGGACTGTTAACAGGTCACCACCGTTACCTAGGCTACATCCTTCTCTTTACATGATGGACTGTTAACAGGTCACCACCGTTACCTAGGCTACATCCTTCTCTTTACATGATGGACTGTTAACAGGTCACCACCGTTACCTAGGCTACATCCTTCTCTTTACATTACGGACTGTTAACAGGTCACCACCGTTACCTAGGCTACATCCTTCTCTTTACATTACGGACTGTTTACAGGTCACCACCGTTACCTAGGCTACATCCTTCTCTTTACATGATGGACTGTTAACAGGTCACCACCGTTACCTAGGCTACATCCTTCTCTTTACATGATGGACTGTTAACAGGTCACCACCGTTACCTAGGCTACATCCTTCTCTTTACATGATGGACTGTTAACAGGTCACCACCGTTACCTAGGCTACATCCTTCTCTTTACATGATGGACTGTTAACAGGTCACCACCGTTACCTAGGCTACATCCTTCTCTTTACATGATGTACTGCTAACAGGTCACCACCGTTACCTAGGCTACATCCTTCTCTTTACATGATGGACTGTTAACAGGTCACCACCGTTACCTAGGCTACATCCTTCTCTTTACATGATGGACTGTTAACAGGTCACCACCGTTACCTAGGCTACATCCTTCTCTTTACATGATGGACTGTTAACAGGTCACCACCGTTACCTAGGCTACACCCTTCTCTTTACATGATGGACTGTTAACAGGTCACCACCGTTACCTAGGCTACATCCTTCTCTTTACATGATGGACTGTTAACAGGTCACCACCGTTACCTAGGCTACATCCTTCTCTTTACATGATGGACTGTTAACAGGTCACCACCGTTAACTAGGCTACATCCTTCTCTTTACATGATGGACTGTTAACAGGTCACCACCGTTACCTAGGCTACATCCTTCTCTTTACATGATGGACTGTTAACAGGTCACCACCGTTACCTAGGCTACATCCTTCTCTTTACATTATGGACTGTTAACAGGTCACCACCGTTACCTAGGCTACATCCTTCTCTTTACATGATGGACTGTTAACAGGTCACCACCGTTACCTAGGCTACATCCTTCTCTTTACATGATGGACTGTTAACAGGTCACCACCGTTACCTAGGCTACATCCTTCTCTTTACATGATGGACTGTTAACAGGTCACCACCGTTACCTAGGCTACATCCTTCTCTTTACATGATGGACTGTTAACAGGTCACCACCGTTACCTAGGCTACATCCTTCTCTTTACATGATGTACTGTTAACAGGTCACCACCGTTACCTAGGCTACATCCTTCTCTTTACATGATGGACTGTTAACAGGTCACCACCGTTACCTAGGCTACATCCTTCTCTTTACATGATGGACTGTTAACAGGTCACCACCGTTACCTAGGCTACACCCTTCTCTTTACATGATGGACTGCTAAGAGGTCACCACCGTTACCTAGGCTACACCCTTCTCTTTACATGATGTACTGTTAACAGGTCACCACCGTTACCTAGGCTACACCCTTCTCTTTACATGATGTACTGTTAACAGGTCACCACCGTTACCTAGGCTACATCCTTCTCTTTACATGATGGACTGCTAAGAGGTCACCACCGTTACCTAGGCTACATCCTTCTCTTTACATGATGGACTGCTAAGAGGTCACCACCGTTACCTAGGCTACATCCTTCTCTTTACATGATGGACTGTTAACAGGTCACCACCGTTACCTAGGCTACATCCTTCTCTTTACATGATGTACTGCTAACAGGTCACCACTGTTACCTAGGCTACATCCTTCTCTTTACATGATGGACTATTAACAGGTCACCACCGTTACCTAGGCTACATCCTTCTCTTTACATGATGGACTGTTAATAGGTCACCACCGTTACCTAGGCTACACCCTTCTCTTTACATGATGGACTGCTAAGAGGTCACCACCGTTACCTAGGCTACACCCTTCTCTTTACATGATGTACTGTTAACAGGTCACCACCGTGACCTAGGCTACATCCTTCTCTTTACATTACGGACTGTTTACAGGTCACCACCGTTACCTAGGCTACATCCTTCTCTTTACATGATGGACTGTTAACAGGTCACCACCGTTACCTAGGCTACATCCTTCTCTTTACATGATGGACTGTTAACAGGTCACCACCGTTACCTAGGCTACATCCTTCTCTTTACATGATGGACTGTTAACAGGTCACCACCGTTACCTAGGCTACATCCTTCTCTTTACATGATGGACTGTTAACAGGTCACCACCGTTACCTAGGCTACATCCTTCTCTTTACATGATGTACTGCTAACAGGTCACCACCGTTACCTAGGCTACATCCTTCTCTTTACATGATGGACTGTTAACAGGTCACCACCGTTACCTAGGCTACATCCTTCTCTTTACATGATGGACTGTTAACAGGTCACCACCGTTACCATGGCTACATCCTTCTCTTTACATGATGGACTGTTAACAGGTCACCACCGTTACCTAGGCTACACCCTTCTCTTTACATGATGGACTGTTAACAGGTCACCACCGTTACCTAGGCTACATCCTTCTCTTTACATGATGGACTGTTAACAGGTCACCACCGTTACCTAGGCTACATCCTTCTCTTTACATGATGGACTGTTAACAGGTCACCACCGTTAACTAGGCTACATCCTTCTCTTTACATGATGGACTGTTAACAGGTCACCACCGTTACCTAGGCTACATCCTTCTCTTTACATGATGGACTGTTAACAGGTCACCACCGTTACCTAGGCTACATCCTTCTCTTTACATGATGGACTGTTAACAGGTCACCACCGTTACCTAGGCTACATCCTTCTCTTTACATGATGGACTGTTAACAGGTCACCACCGTTACCTAGGCTACATCCTTCTCTTTACATGATGGACTGTTAACAGGTCACCACCGTTACCTAGGCTACATCCTTCTCTTTACATGATGGACTGTTAACAGGTCACCACCGTTACCTAGGCTACATCCTTCTCTTTACATGATGGACTGTTAACAGGTCACCACCGTTACCTAGGCTACACCCTTCTCTTTACATGATGGACTGCTAAGAGGTCACCACCGTTACCTAGGCTACACCCTTCTCTTTACATGATGTACTGTTAACAGGTCACCACCGTTACCTAGGCTACATCCTTCTCTTTACATGATGGACTGCTAAGAGGTCACCACCGTTACCTAGGCTACATCCTTCTCTTTACATGATGGACTGTTAACAGGTCACCACCGTTACCTAGGCTACATCCTTCTCTTTACATTACGGACTGTTAACAGGTCACCACCGTTACCTAGGCTACATCCTTCTCTTTACATTACGGACTGTTTACAGGTCACCACCGTTACCTCGGCTACATCCTTCTCTTTACATGATGGACTGTTAACAGGTCACCACCGTTACCTAGGCTACATCCTTCTCTTTACATGATGGACTGTTAACAGGTCACCACCGTTACCTAGGCTACATCCTTCTCTTTACATGATGGACTGTTAACAGGTCACCACCGTTACCTAGGCTACATCCTTCTCTTTACATTACGGACTGTTTACAGGTCACCACCGTTACCTCGGCTACATCCTTCTCTTTACATGATGGACTGTTAACAGGTCACCACCGTTACCTAGGCTACATCCTTCTCTTTACATGATGGACTGTTAACAGGTCACCACCGTTACCTAGGCTACATCCTTCTCTTTACATGATGGACTGTTAACAGGTCACCACCGTTACCTAGGCTACATCCTTCTCTTTACATTACGGACTGTTAACAGGTCACCACCGTTACCTAGGCTACATCCTTCTCTTTACATGATGGACTGTTAACAGGTCACCACCGTTACCTAGGCTACATCCTTCTCTTTACATGATGGACTGTTAACAGGTCACCACCGTTACCTAGGCTACATCCTTCTCTTTACATGATGGACTGTTAACAGGTCACCACCGTTACCTAGGCTACATCCTTCTCTTTACATGATGGACTGTTAACAGGTCACCACCGTTACCTAGGCTACATCCTTCTCTTTACATGATGTACTGCTAACAGGTCACCACCGTTACCTAGGCTACATCCTTCTCTTTACATGATGGACTGTTAACAGGTCACCACCGTTACCTAGGCTACATCCTTCTCTTTACATGATGGACTGTTAACAGGTCACCACCGTTACCTAGGCTACATCCTTCTCTTTACATGATGGACTGTTAACAGGTCACCACCGTTACCTAGGCTACACCCTTCTCTTTACATGATGGACTGTTAACAGGTCACCACCGTTACCTAGGCTACATCCTTCTCTTTACATGATGGACTGTTAACAGGTCACCACCGTTACCTAGGCTACATCCTTCTCTTTACATGATGGACTGTTAACAGGTCACCACCGTTAACTAGGCTACATCCTTCTCTTTACATGATGGACTGTTAACAGGTCACCACCGTTACCTAGGCTACATCCTTCTCTTTACATGATGGACTGTTAACAGGTCACCACCGTTACTTAGGCTACATCCTTCTCTTTACATTATGGACTGTTAACAGGTCACCACCGTTACCTAGGCTACATCCTTCTCTTTACATGATGGACTGTTAACAGGTCACCACCGTTACCTAGGCTACATCCTTCTCTTTACATGATGGACTGTTAACAGGTCACCACCGTTACCTAGGCTACATCCTTCTCTTTACATGATGGACTGTTAACAGGTCACCACCGTTACCTAGGCTACATCCTTCTCTTTACATGATGGACTGTTAACAGGTCACCACCGTTACCTAGGCTACATCCTTCTCTTTACATGATGTACTGTTAACAGGTCACCACCGTTACCTAGGCTACATCCTTCTCTTTACATGATGGACTGTTAACAGGTCACCACCGTTACCTAGGCTACATCCTTCTCTTTACATGATGGACTGTTAACAGGTCACCACCGTTACCTAGGCTACACCCTTCTCTTTACATGATGGACTGCTAAGAGGTCACCACCGTTACCTAGGCTACACCCTTCTCTTTACATGATGTACTGTTAACAGGTCACCACCATTACCTAGGCTACACCCTTCTCTTTACATGATGTACTGTTAACAGGTCACCACCGTTACCTAGGCTACATCCTTCTCTTTACATGATGGACTGCTAAGAGGTCACCACCGTTACCTAGGCTACATCCTTCTCTTTACATGATGGACTGCTAAGAGGTCACCACCGTTACCTAGGCTACATCCTTCTCTTTACATGATGGACTGTTAACAGGTCACCACCGTTACCTAGGCTACATCCTTCTCTTTACATGATGTACTGCTAACAGGTCACCACTGTTACCTAGGCTACATCCTTCTCTTTACATGATGGACTGTTAACAGGTCACCACCGTTACCTAGGCTACATCCTTCTCTTTACATGATGGACTGTTAACAGGTCACCACCGTTACCTAGGCTACACCCTTCTCTTTACATGATGGACTGCTAAGAGGTCACCACCGTTACCTAGGCTACACCCTTCTCTTTACATGATGTACTGTTAACAGGTCACCACCGTTACCTAGGCTACATCCTTCTCTTTACATGATGGACTGTTAACAGGTCACCACCGTTACCTAGGCTACACCCTTCTCTTTACATGATGGACTGTTAACAGGTCACCACCGTTACCTAGGCTACATCCTTCTCTTTACATGATGGACTGTTAACAGGTCACCACCGTTACCTAGGCTACATCCTTCTCTTTACATGATGTACTGCTAACAGGTCACCACCGTTACCTAGGCTACATCCTTCTCTTTACATGATGGACTGTTAACAGGTCACCACCGTTACCTAGGCTACATCCTTCTCTTTACATGATGGACTGTTAACAGGTCACCACCGTTACCTAGGCTACATCCTTCTCTTTACATGATGGACTGTTAACAGGTCACCACCGTTACCTAGGCTACATCCTTCTCTTTACATGATGGACTGTTAACAGGTCACCACCGTTACCTAGGCTACATCCTTCTCTTTACATGATGTACTGCTAACAGGTCACCACCGTTACCTAGGCTACATCCTTCTCTTTACATGATGGACTGTTAACAGGTCACCACCGTTACCTAGGCTACATCCTTCTCTTTACATGATGGACTGTTAACAGGTCACCACCGTTACCTAGGCTACATCCTTCTCTTTACATGATGGACTGTTAACAGGTCACCACCGTTACCTAGGCTACACCCTTCTCTTTACATGATGGACTGTTAACAGGTCACCACCGTTACCTAGGCTACATCCTTCTCTTTACATGATGGACTGTTAACAGGTCACCACCGTTACCTAGGCTACATCCTTCTCTTTACATGATGGACTGTTAACAGGTCACCACCGTTACCTAGGCTACATCCTTCTCTTTACATGATGGACTGTTAACAGGTCACCACCGTTACCTAGGCTACATCCTTCTCTTTACATTATGGACTGTTAACAGGTCACCACCGTTACCTAGGCTACATCCTTCTCTTTACATTATGGACTGTTAACAGGTCACCACCGTTACCTAGGCTACATCCTTCTCTTTACATGATGGACTGTTAACAGGTCACCACCGTTACCTAGGCTACATCCTTCTCTTTACATGATGGACTGTTAACAGGTCACCACCGTTACCTAGGCTACATCCTTCTCCTTACATTATGGACTGTTAACAGGTCACCACCGTTACCTAGGCTACACCCTTCTCTTTACATGATGGACTGTTAACAGGTCACCACCGTTACCTAGGCTACATCCTTCTCTTTACATGATGGACTGTTAACAGGTCACCACCGTTACCTAGGCTACACCCTTCTCTTTACATGATGGACTGTTAACAGGTCACCACCGTTACCTAGGCTACATCCTTCTCTTTACATGATGTACTGTTAACAGGTCACCACCGTTACCTAGGCTACATCCTTCTCTTTACATGATGTACTGTTAACAGGTCACCACAGTTACCTAGGCTACATCCTTCTCTTTACATGATGGACTGTTAACAGGTCACCACCGTTACCTAGGCTACATCCTTCTCTTTACATGATGGACTGTTAACAGGTCACCACCGTTACCTAGGCTACATCCTTCTCTTTACATGATGGACTGTTAACAGGTCACCACCGTTACCTAGGCTACATCCTTCTCTTTACATGATGGACTGTTAACAGGTCACCACCGTTACCTAGGCTACATCCTTCTCTTTACATGATGGACTGTTAACAGGTAACCACCGTTACCTAGGCTACATCCTTCTCTTTAAATTATGGACTGTTAACAGGTCACCACCGTTACCATGGCTACATCCTTCTCTTTACATGATGGACTGTTAACAGGTCACCACCGTCACCTAGGCTACATCCTTCTCTTTACATGATGGACTGTTAACAGGTCACCACCGTTACCTAGGCTACATCCTTCTCTTTACATGATGGACTGCTAAGAGGTCACCACCGTTACCTAGGCTACATCCTTCTCTTTACATGATGGACTGTTAACAGGTCACCACCGTTACCTAGGCTACATCCTTCTCTTTACATGATGGACTGCTAAGAGGTCACCACCGTTACCTAGGCTACATCCTTCTCTTTACATGATGGACTGTTAACAGGTCACCACCGTTACCATGGCTACATCCTTCTCTTTACATGATGGACTGTTAACAGGTCACCACCGTTACCTAGGCTACATCCTTCTCTTTACATGATGTACTGTTAACAGGTCACCACCGTTACCTAGGCTACATCCTTCTCTTTACATGATGGACTGCTAAGAGGTCACCACCGTTACCTAGGCTACATCCTTCTCTTTACATGATGGACTGTTAACAGGTCACCACCGTTACCTAGGCTACATCCTTCTCTTTACATGATGGACTGTTAACAGGTCACCACCGTTACCTAGGCTACATCCTTCTCTTTACATGATGGACTGTTAACAGGTCACCACCGTTACCTAGGCTACATCCTTCTCCTTACATTATGGACTGTTAACAGGTCACCACCGTTACCTAGGCTACACCCTTCTCTTTACATGATGGACTGTTAACAGGTCACCACCGTTACCTAGGCTACATCCTTCTCTTTACATGATGGACTGTTAACAGGTCACCACCGTTACCTAGGCTACACCCTTCTCTTTACATGATGGACTGTTAACAGGTCACCACCGTTACCTAGGCTACATCCTTCTCTTTACATGATGTACTGTTAACAGGTCACCACCGTTACCTAGGCTACATCCTTCTCTTTACATGATGTACTGTTAACAGGTCACCACAGTTACCTAGGCTACATCCTTCTCTTTACATTATGGACTGTTAACAGGTCACCACCGTTACCTAGGCTACATCCTTCTCTTTACATGATGGACTGTTAACAGGTCACCACCGTTACCTAGGCTACATCCTTCTCTTTACATGATGGACTGTTAACAGGTCACCACCGTTACCTAGGCTACATCCTTCTCTTTACATGATGGACTGTTAACAGGTAACCACCGTTACCTAGGCTACATCCTTCTCTTTAAATTATGGACTGTAAACAGGTCACCACCGTTACCTAGGCTACATCCTTCTCTTTACATGATGGACTGCTAAGAGGTCACCACCGTTACCTAGGCTACATCCTTCTTTTTACATGATGGACAGTTAACAGGTCACCACCGTTACCTAGGCTACATCCTTCTCTTTACATGATGGACTGCTAAGAGGTCACCACCGTTACCTAGGCTACATCCTTCTCTTTACATGATGGACTGTTAACAGGTCACCACCGTTACCTAGGCTACATCCTTCTCTTTACATGATGGACTGTTAACAGGTCACCACCGTTACCTAGGCTACATCCTTCTCTTTACATGATGGACTGTTAACAGGTCACCACCGTTACCTAGGCTACACCCTTCTCTTTACATGATGGACTGTTAACAGGTCACCACCGTTACCTAGGCTACATCCTTCTCTTTACATGATGGACTGTTAACAGGTCACCACCGTTACCTAGGCTACATCCTTCTCTTTACATTATGGACTGTTAACAGGTCACCACCATTACCTAGGCTACATCCTTCTCTTTACATGATGGACTGTTAACAGGTCACCACCGTTACCTAGGCTACATCCTTCTCTTTAAATTATGGACTGTTAACAGGTCACCACCGTTACCTAGGCTACATCCTTCTCTTTACATTATGGACTGTTAACAGGTCACCACCGTTACCATGGCTACATCCTTCTCTTTACATGATGGACTGTTAACAGGTCACCACCGTCACCTAGGCTACATCCTTCTCTTTACATTATGGACTGTTAACAGGTCACCACCGTTACCTAGGCTACATCCTTCTCTTACATTATGGACTGTTAACAGGTCACCACCGTTACCTAGGCTACATCCTTCTCTTTACATGATGGACTGTTAACAGGTCACCACCGTTACCTAGGCTACATCCTTCTCTTTACATGATGGACTGTTAACAGGTCACCACCGTTACCTAGGCTACATCCTTCTCTTTACATGATGGACTGTTAACAGGTCACCACCGTCGCCTAGGCTACATCCTTCTCTTTACATTATGGACTGTTAACAGGTCACCACCGTTACCTAGGCTACATCCTTCTCTTACATTATGGACTGCTAACAGGTCACCACCGTTACCTAGGCTACATCCTTCTCTTTACATTATGGACTGTTAACAGGTCACCACCGTTACCTAGGCTACATCCTTTTCTTTACATGATGGACTGTTAATAGGTCACCACCGTTACCTAGGCTACATCCTTCTCTTTACATGATGGACTGCTAAGAGGTCACCACCGTTACCTAGGCTACATCCTTCTCTTTACATGATGGACTGTTAACAGGTCACCACCGTTACCTAGGCTACATCCTTCTCTTTACATGATGTACTGCTAACAGGTCACCACCGTTACCTAGGCTACATCCTTCTCTTTACATGATGGACTGTTAACAGGTCACCACCGTTACCTAGGCTACATCCTTCTCTTTACATGATGGACTGTTAATAGGTCACCACCGTTACCTAGGCTACACCCTTCTCTTTACATGATGGACTGCTAAGAGGTCACCACCATTACCTAGGCTACATCCTTCTCTTTACATGATGTACTGTTAACAGGTCACCACCGTTACCTAGGCTACATCCTTCTCTTTACATGATGGACTGCTAAGAGGTCACCACCGTTACCTAGGCTACATCCTTCTCTTTACATGATGGACTGTTAACAGGTCACCACCGTTACCTAGGCTACATCCTTCTCTTTACATGATGGACTGTTAACAGGTCACCACCGTTACCTAGGCTACACCCTTCTCTTTACATGATGGACTGTTAACAGGTCACCACCGTTACCTAGGCTACATCCTTCTCTTTACATTATGGACTGTTAACAGGTCACCACCGTTACCTAGGCTACATCCTTCTCTTTACATGATGGACTGTTAACAGGTCACCACCGTTACCTAGGCTACATCCTTCTCTTTACATGATGGACTGTTAACAGGTCACCACCGTTACCTAGGCTACATCCTTCTCTTTACATGATGGACTGTTAACAGGTCACCACCGTTACCTAGGCTACATCCTTCTCTTTACATGATGTACTGTTAACAGGTCACCACCGTTACCTAGGCTACATCCTTCTCTTTACATGATGG